>NC_048287.1:28389318-28689318 GCF_009762535.1 Notolabrus celidotus | reverse complement strand
ATTGTGACACTTCCCACACCTGCTCCAAATCAGGAGCAATCAGGCACACACACCTGACCCTGCACCGGGATGATTGCCTCACAGATCGCAGAGAGTGGTCAGACTGAGCACCCCTCACAATTGCATCAAGCCAGTGAACACACAGGAGTTACATTTAATTGCTTCATTAGAGCAATAATAAATAAAAATATTAAATCACTTATTTCATTTTGTTTCAAAAAATAATGAGCTTATAAATACAGTTTCTGGTTGACAGAACTTCTAAACTAAATACCAGTGGACCAAGAAAAACAGACTCTTGCTGTTTGAGCTTCAAAAGGCTTCAACTGGGAAGAGGAAAATGGGAGAAAATGAGGGTTTTTAATATAATTTAGAGTCTTAATAGCCATACTTCCACTGTTTTTAATGTGAGTGTCACAGCCATTTTGAAACCATTGTTCTATCCACAAGATATTCACCAGATTTATGTTCAGGTCTTGACTTTATCGACCGTCCACTCGGGCTCTAACACCAGGCTGTGGTGGTTATCGAGTCTCTTTCAACCTCTTCCTCAACCGGATACAGATACACGCTGTGTAGGCAAACAACACGGGGGAAAAACCCTCTGCTGCAAATGAAGTCATTAATTTTACATTACTGACAGTACAGACCAGACTTAGCTTCAGTAAACACAGCAGGACTGGATGTTAGCATGAAGCAGTGACAGTACAAGAACAAAGAGAAGAAATGCTGCAGCTGTGTTTAGGGGCTACAGCTGCTGTCAGTCTGTTTACATCATAGTCAATAAATGAGGCCTGTGCCTGCACAGTATATGTTCATTAAAACTTTACATCACAGCATGAACATGCTGCAAAATCCCTTTTATCCCACAATCAAACTTACAATGTCAAATAGAAAATTTCGTCTGACCATGAGCATGAGAGCTCATAAATCAGAGATGTAAACCTTTGATTTGAGCTGAGAGGAAAGCCTCTATTCAGCAAACTATGGGACCAGCTACACAGCTCCTTACAGATAAATATTGGTGCAAGGGATAAAAAAATCTCACAGTTTGCTTCTGATTTGGTTTATTTTTCTGATCCACCAAAAGAAATAAAAATAGGTTACTTATAAATTTCTACTCCTTGCTCAGCCATGACTTTAAAAGCATTTAAAGGCACAACAGTCAAAATAAATCTCCATGCATCTCAGTAACAAGGCTTTCTGCTGACATTATTCAACAAAAATACAGTTTTATAAAGGCTGCTGCAATAATTGCTTTGACACTAAAGTGTCCAAAAACTTACAAACGAACCTTGGCAAGCAATTTGTACGTTTCGCCATCTTGCATCGCTGTCATTACTGCAGTGGCAACTCAGTTGTTTGCTGACTGTGACAGCTGCATGTAAAGCTGGATTAAAGATGTTAACCAGCTGCTGATGATGTCCCTCGATCAGGCTATCTTAAAGGTGACATATTATGCTCTTTTTCATCAAAATATATTGGTTTAAGAGGTCCCCAAAACATGTCTTTAAAGTTTATGCTCAAAAAAACACTTTGAAATCAGATTCTGGTCTGCCTGTAAACCCCTCTGTTTCAGCACTGCTCAGAACAGGCTGTTTTCTGTGTCTGTGCCTTTAAATGAGAATGAGCTCTCTGACCATGCCCCCTCAGGAAGTGGATGTGCCCTCGGCTCTCCAGCACGTTGATCTAATGTTTACATGTTGGCTGAATATACACGGCTGCTCACAGACCCGCGTTACTTCAACCCTCTGAATCTGATCCAGAATCTGATCCTGACGGAGAGGCGCCTGCAGCAGAACCTTTCTGAACCATTGGTCACAGATTTAGTGTTTCTTGTTGTTTTATTTGTCAGCATGTCGACGTGTGTCTTGGTACACAGCTACGAACATGTAGCTATGTGGCTATGCTAACTAGCGCTAGCACTTTTCCATGAAAAATAAAAATCATCCACTAGATCTTCAAATATGCAGACGTGGGAAGTAAAACCGACCTTTGTGTTTATTAAGACAGGCTACAACTAGCATGCCTCCCTCCTAAGCTCCTTGTTAGCACACGTGTGCAGGGAATGAAAAACGGAGGAGGGGTTGAGTTGTATTTTATACAGTCTATGGGCTGAACAAGCTCCGAGCTCTGACTTCCTGGTACAGACCGGATGGCGTTGTGATGTATGAAAAACACTGAAAACTGAAACGGCTGGTTTCAGCACACATTTACAGAAAGGTGGAGAAATCAGAACAGGGGCAGAATGGATTTTTTTTTTTTCCAGGGGTTTTGTAGACATGCCAGGGACACATATTTCAGGTAGAAAACCATTAAAAAGTCGATTTTGCATATGTCACCTATAACATTATTTAGTGCTTATGTATCGGGCATTGGTTATAACCACAGCCTTGATTATTACATTTCATGTGAAAAAATCGAGGAGAACTCATTAGGTACTACTTTTCTTTATCCTCGCTAACACAACTGGACTGTAAAAAGTTAAGGCTGGTTCTGATGGAAAGGTGTCAGAACAAAGTGCATAGCAGGTTTGTTGTGTATGGGACTCAGATTGGTCAGGGTGCCCATGCAAACCTCCGCCCAAAGCATCTGCAACATGACAATAGCAGAGCAATGAAGGAAGGTGGCCTCCTGGATGAACACGACAATAAACCAAAGGTGTTGACTTGGCCTCCGATCAGTACTTAAAGGATCTGCTGCTAATGTCATGGTTCCAGATACCCCAGCACACCTTCAGAGGTCGGGTAGAGTCTCATGAAGTCAGGGCTGTTTAGACCCCAATGAAAGTAGGGCCTACATGTCATTAAGCAGGTGGTTACAGTGTCATGGCTGTTGTTGTGTACTTATTCGAGGCAGCGTTGCTAAGTTCAAAACAAGGTTAAGAACAAAAACTGTTCCTCACTGCTGTTGTTGTTGTTGTTCTCAGGGCGTGCTCATTGATCTCACAACGCAACAATAGGTGGTATTCACTGTTCAGGGTCACTCCACATGCTTTACTCTTCGCCCACACAGATGCAGAGAAACCCCTTTTGTATCATCTCTGTCTTTGTGAACTATAACTGAGCTGAGGTGTAGACGAGGGGCCAAAATGTAGACGATAAAATATTTGTTTTCCAAAAAATAACAGCCAACCTGAACCTGTGTCTACCTGCCTGCACCTTTTCCTCCCCCGTCTCTGTCTATCTGTCGACTCTGGTTACTCCAGTCTGGGCTTTTCTCCCATGCCATTTAAGCTTATGGAGCTTCACATTTTCAATAAATCACTGAACTGTGACTGTCTGCATTGGGGTCTCTTCCCTGCTGCCTTGTACTCGCCTGACAGCACAGATCAAATTACAGTGTGGGTAGAATGAAGACCTCAAGGATTGTGACCTTAAGCTCTTGACTGACATGTTGATATCACTCAGTCTGAAATTGAAAACACATAAAAATATTGTGAGGTAAAGATTTTCTGATTATATGAATCTTCTGTTGTTCAGAAAAGGGGGTTTCCCAGGCTGCCTCTGAGTTTAAGATGCTGTAAATGCATCATCTGTGGTCAGATCCAGCTTCTCATCTTCTTACATGTTGTCATCACAGCGCTGCCAAAACCAAATAAATGCAAAACTGCTTCCAAAAAATAGAGGAAAAAAGGAAATACGTGGTATCCCTGCTCCAGTGAGCAACACTAAAGGGTGTAATGAGTCAGACGTATAATTTAGTTGTGCATCAGTATGCAGATCCAACAGGAAGCTCCAGCAGAAGCAGATCCTCAGGAGAGTTTTCATGTCTGCTCAGAACATCCCGAGAGTCTCTGACTACAGGCTTGGATTTAGAAAAACTGCTTCCCTGTGAGGCAGAAACATGACTTTCCAGTGTAGGGGGACATTAGTGAATTAGCAAGACAAAGAAACCCAAGGCTAGACATGTTAACAAGATTTAATAATTTAAAGGGCAAATCCTCCCTGAGATACTCTCCCTTATCATCAGTCTGTGATGCTCACTTCATCCCGCCGTTATATTTTGTGAAACAATACCTTCTTTTTTTTTGAACGTCCAGCCCAGAGAGTGAGAGAGAGAGAGAGAGAGAGAGAGAGAGAGAGAGAGAGAGAGAGAGAGAGAGAGAGAGAGAGAGAGAGTTGACATGGAGATAAATAAAAAAGACGAGAAACAGTGGACAGACAGCTTTTGTACATAGAGAAAATGAACACATACAGTTAAAGACTAGAGGCTCTAAGCTTATTTTTAACATTTAGTTTATGAGACATTGAAATAAATCCACCTTCCAGACTCAAGGCTTTCACTGCCGGACTATGAATGCCTCCTCCCTCGATGAGGGAGACAGTGATAGGCAGCTACACCGTCATTGTGCAGCCGGCTGACTGCGTGGAGAGAGACAAGTCCACAGACTAAATCAACTATACTTTTTTAAATGGAGGAAATTAACACATCACGCTAAAACAACAGCTCTTAGCTTTATTTTGTATTTTTGTACATTGCAGTGTCATGTTTTGCCTGTTCTTAGTTTTCTTCTAGTGATTTTTGGTTATTCTTGTTTTCAGTTTAGGTTTATTTAGTTGCTAGTGCCTGTCATGTGTTGATTTTCTCTTGTGGTGTTTTTTTGTTCTCCTTGGTTTTTCTTTAATTCCCTTATGCCCTCCACCACCAGGCCCCTTCCTACCTCACTGACATCCTCCACCATCACACTCCTTCCCGTAACCTGTGTCCCTTACACGCCAACCTCCTGTCTCCACCTGAAGCTGCTCTGACCCTTCAGCTTTAAAAACTCACCTTTTTAAATTAGCTTTTAATTTGTGATTGTAATGTTGTTTTGTTTTGTTTGATGTGTTCCTTGTTCATTGCTTGTATTGATTTTAACAGTTGTACAGTGTCTTTGAGTTCCTGAAAAGCGCTATATAAATAAAATGTATTTTTATTATTATTTATTATTATGTCTGTGTATTCCTTGTCCGTGTATAGTCTTGTGTTTCCTGTTTTATTTTGTAGAAAAACATCCCAGTGTAGTTTTACTTCCTGTGTTTTCCCTCCTTTTTGATCGTCTACCTGTGCCTTGTTGTTCTCACCTGTGTCCCCTTACTCAGTACCCTATGTGTGTATATAGTCTCTGGCTGTTTTTGAAACCTCTTACTTTGCTTGCTGAACGTGCTGATTTAGCAAAAATTCAGTATGTAGTTTGTGAACAAAAGCAAAATCTGCAGTATGTCAAAACTACCCGGATGTCGTACTGATTCAGGAACATTTCTCAATGCTTAAATTCCATATAAACCACTTCTTAACTTTTTAAATCATGAGTGATCCTTAAGCAGCAGTTTCGCTCTCAGCTTGGCCGTTAATTACTTCTGCCTTCCGAAACAAGAAATCCAGCGGCGCCTCCCAGAGGAACATTTTACTGCTCAAAGCTTTCTCTTCTAAGTCTCTGGAGACAAAATTGAGATTCTCACTTCAGCCTCATTCAAGTTTCAAATTGTTCTCAATCGTTTCTCATTAGTTTCTCCTAAAATTCACTAGGGGAAATAGTTGAGACCATGACATGAGTCTTATTTGAGACTTCAATGAGAGGTCTCATTAATGGCTAATTTTCTTCTCTTTTTTAAAATATATTTTTTGCCTTTATTTGATAGGACAGCTGAAGAGAGACAGGAAATGTGGGGAGTAGTGAGCGGGGGAAGACATGCAGGGAATCAAACCGGCAACCCTTCAATGAGGACTGTAGCCTCTGTATGTGGGGCGCTTAGACCGCTAGGCAACCAGACAATTGAGAGAGCTCCCTGATTTCTCCACCTGAGCTCAAAAGGAGTCACAAAACTTGAGAAATACTTCAGAATCATTTCAGATTTTGACCAGATCTCCTTTTGAACTGAAAGGGAGACTAAGCTGAGACTTTTTGCAACTTTTTTTCTGAAGGCAAGAATGAGAAACAGGAGACATAAGCTATAGTCTCATTTTGCTTTCAAACAGATCTCATTGTTGTCTAGGAGACATAAATGAAACACTTTTGAGATCTCCTACCTAAATTTATTTTCCTATGGGCTGACCCAGCATCCTGCAGAACAGATTCAGCAGAACAGTCATACTACATACTACCTTCAAATGAAGTATGCAGTATGCAGTATGCTGTAGGTACAGCAGGTGGTTTCGAGAACAGCCTTTGTGTTTCCTCCCTTCTGTGTCTTGTCTTGCCTCTGTGTTACCTTGTCTTGTTACGTGTTTCTGTGGATTTAATTGAGTAAGTTTTGTTTAATCTTCTCATCTGTCTGTTAATTCAACCTTCCATATGTTAGTCTGCATTTGGGATCCTCTTCTTCTTATTATTTTTTTGTGCATCATGACATGCAGATATTGCATGACAGTGCAACAGGTGGCACATTCTACATCAAGAACTTAAAAATTAAACTTTTCTTAATTTTTGAAATAGTAACAAGCATATTCCAAAATAAAATATATCCATATCCATCTCATTATATGTGCCTTTTTAAATTCAGATTTGGATTCAGGCTCATCCCTAGGAGAAAAGATAAACTTAGAGGGGAATATAGATAGAGATTGATAGAAAGAACATTAAGAGACAGATATCTGAGTAGCTCTAGAAATGGAGATGTGGATATAAAGAGAGAAAGATAGATGAATGAGATGCACAGAGATAGAAAGAGATATACAGCCAGACACATGGATTGATGGATAGATAAAATACAAACAAACATATTGGTAGATAGAGAGATGGATTGATGTAGGAAGAGACAGAGATGATAGAGGTATGATAAGAAGGGAATATGTAATGAGATATAGAGATGAATAAAAGACAGGAAGATGGATAGAGATAGATTGAAATAGATACAGAGAAAGAGAGGGAGGGAGGAAGGGAGGGAGGGGGAGATAGATAGATAGATAGATAGATAGATAGATAGATAGATAGATAGATAGAGTTGGAGGGAGTAGCAGACAAAGAGATGTAGTAGATGGAGGGAGTGCAGAAGGAGTGAACATAATGGAACTATCTGGGTCTGTGTCCGGGGTGTCCTGCTCTGGTTGGTTAGTGGTGTCTGTTCGGGGCCTGTGAAGGTGCAGCCTGATAGCTGTGGGGACACACGAGTCTCTGTAGCAATTATCTGTCAGCCTGCTGCAGGATGAGCCGCTCTGACTCTGGAGCCACCGCACAACTTTTGAAGCAAAGTGGTTCGGAGCTGCAGACAGTTCAACTCGGTCTGCTTGCAGGGACAGCATGCATTTAGTATGCACAGCGCCGGCAACAGTGCATCTCCTACCAGTCTATTTTAAAAGGGTTCGGATAAAGCAGTGAGGTTAGAGCAACAGCAGTCACGTATCACCAACAGTACAGGTCTGCAGCTCAGAACAACAAATGTTTTGCCTGGGTGAAAATGACATCAGATATGAAGCATAGGAAGTGATCAGCATGCAGGTGATGGTGGAGGAAGAATACATTTGATTATAAAAACTGCTTGATTTCTAAATAATGTCTTGTCTTCTGTAAGAGTGTAGTGTATGAAGCCAGAACACACATGTGACTCACATTCACATACAGTATTTCCAACATGGCTGCCGCCGCCGATTGGCTACAAAACAGCGCTTCAGAAACAGATGGGTGACATCATGGATACTACGTCCATTATTTATACAGTCTATGGTACAAACCCAGATGCACTTGATGGACAGAAAAGCTACTTATGCTGCTGCCTCATGCCTGACACATTGAGAGTGGTTCTGCAAAGCAATCCACTTCAACTTCTGTTTAGTATGTAAACAGAAAATTTTGTCTTTTAGCATTTGAATGCATTCATAAGAGCCAACAGTAGAGGCTGTTTAACAACTAAAACACTACAATCTTCTGTTTAATAACGCTCTGCTGAAAAAAGCACCAAGGTGCCTTTCAGCATCTGCATGAGTCCCAGTTGTGTGTTCAGCTAACTCTCATAAGGAGCCTTTCAAGGAAATCCTAGATCTCCAGAGAAACTACCACAAATAGGAAAGAGGAAGGACAGAGTCATTAAGCTTAGGTAGGTGTTTGAGGGCTGAATGGGTTTGAGTCCTGTGGGAAAATGAAAGTACATGTCATGTGAATGATTTAACCACCTCCATCATGTTTTTCTCATCCCTACCTTGTAGTTTTTCTGGGCTTGAACCCAACCAAACAGACTGTTAATCATGTATGTGTGTCGTCATCATTCTGCCTTTAAAAACAGCGCCGCCATACTTGTTACCATTGGCCAAGTCTATATTAAGATTCATTCTATCTATCAATATGTTTGCATGCACAGTTTATTTCAGTATTTTTGAAGTGTGCTAGCTACAATGGAAGCCTTCAATGAGAAACTGCAACAAGCTAGGCTCCTGTTTCTGCAGACGGGGCTGAGTCTGCCTCATAATTTAGCTTATTTTGAGAAACTCTGACCCCAGCACACATCTCGGTTTTAGTATATGCACATTTTTTAAGACCATCACTTGATTGACCTGTTACGTTTGCAAGAGGCTAACTGGTTGTGTGCAGATAGGTGAAAACAGAGACATCTTTACAGCTCTTTACCTTTAATCTGTTTGTTACGATAGTCAATCAGTCTCAATCATCAATCTTTATTTGTATAGCGCCAAATCACAACAAACGTTATCTCAAGACGCTTGAGGTCCAGGACTGAGCTGGCCTTCTTCACAAGTGTGTTCAGTCTTGCTCTCCTGTATCCTGTCCGCCCACAGCAGGTTTAATCCTTCCAATGTGGCGTTCGTGTCCGGTGTTAGCTCTGTTAGCATGATGCTACTCTGCCAGTATTTCCTCTGGTGCTGGGTTAGCTCGTCCGCCTTAACGTAGATAGATCTTACATTCCCCATAACAGTGGGTGGAAGGACAGGTCGATGTCGTCTTTTCTTAGCTTGCACCTCAGTACCAGCACATTGTCCTTGCCTCCTTCTCCTCAGCTTGCAGGGAACATCGGGCCTAGTATCGTTTAGCATCAACATGCTACTATGCTAGTGTCATCTTTCTTACTTTCCTTCTTCCTCTTCTGTTAAGGTTATGTTACTACCCAGCTTCCTTTCCTATGCATCAATCAATGACAACAAACCAAATCACAACAAACTTTATCTCAGGGCGCTGGACTGGACCGTACTCTGTTATATTATTAACAAAGACCCAACACCAAGACAGGATAAGACTCAGTCTGATCTCATCTTAATCCACCATGAACATTGCACCTCGCAGTATTTAGCAAGTTACAGCGGAGAGGAAAAACTTCCTTTAACAAGCAGAAACCTCAAGCAGGACCAGACTCATTTTAGACAACTATATGCCTCAAGTTGGGGTCGGAAAGAGGGATATGCTGTACAACTTATGTGTCAAAGCCTGGTGTGCAAACTGTGGAGCATGTGCAGAACTCCTTGTCCATTTTGGGTCTGATTGAGGTGTAAAAATGCAAGTGAAAATTGATCCTCAACCGTGTTTCATGTGTTTTAAAAGTCCAGTTTTAGTCAGACTAACCTGAGAACCTGGCGTTACAGTCAACAATAGCATTTATCTATAGTTATAACCTTTGCAGAGAAAAGTTCTGCCTTTTGATGTCGGTGTGTTCGTATCAGATCGAATAACTGTATCCTTCTTATTTTAAAAGATTTTGCTGACACTTATGAAACAGCAGAGAATTTGGCAGTCAAGCTACAAACAGTGCTGACTGTGTAGGTTCCTTCCAGACATGACCTCCTGACATCTTTTAGATCATTTCAGGACATTCAGGTCCTGGTATTTCTGCAATTTTCTGTCCTATGTGCTCTCACAGCTGGTTACAGTCGGTCAGGTTTAGGCGGTGGTGGTGGTAGGGTATCTGGGTGAAGCATGTAGGAGGAGGAATCTTTGATACACACTCACAACAGTGGGAGACATAATACAGACAACTGAGTCAAGCAGTGAGGCCCCAGTCCTCGTGCACACTGTGATTGTTCCAGACTATTACCTGCTGCAGTCACACACTGACTATAGAGGATGTTTTCCCTGGGGGGCTGAAATGAAAAAGTCTCTTAAAGTCGGGTGCACAGATTTGCATCCACACATGAACCCCACCCAGGCAATGTTGGGACATTTCCAGGAGTGCAGTTTATGTGTGAAAAGGTTTTGAGTCTCAGTGCCGTCGTTTCATAAAGAGACAGTCTTTCAAAATAAAGGAGCAGGGTTTCATCTCTGCTGAAGACTGTCTTATTTCATGCTGACATATTGAAAAAACCTTCCAGAGATAAATGACTATAAACGTCACTCAAATCTTATTTCCTCGTTATGGAAGAGTATACCTGAAACGTCTCAGAGCCTCGGGGGATCACATGTGACAGATGAACGTAAACAGAGCTGGAGAGAAGGCAGGTGGAGCTATTTTAGAATAAACAAAGCAGACAGGAGCGTGATCAGGTCCTTTCCGGTTAGCGGACGCTCAGCCTGCTGTCCCTTATCCTCCAGCGTCCCATTAAGTCAGGATAGAGAGGCAGGGAAAGAGAAGCACCGACGGCGCAGCACGGTGCCAACTAACAAACAAGTGAGCCGGCACTTGGAGACCCTCTCAGGCTCCAGGAAAAATAGGCACCTTTCAACAACACTTGGTTGTTTTCCTGAATTTTCATCTGTTTTCAACAATTCGTGAGGGAAGTTGAAGAACAGAAGAGTCTCTCCCTAATGGTACAATTGCATGTGGCAAACAAAGGCAGAACTGCTCCCTGAGTGCCTGTGTGTGACTGCAGCAGGCTCAGGCATCAATTACTGTCAAAACCATTTCAATGCTAGGTGAGCGGCACGTCTGATTGATATAACTATTATATTTTACTGCTGGACAACCTTTTATGTGCTGATAGCTGAAGGATACTCTGGGGGAAGAAGTCAAGCAGCAAGAAGAAAGAAAGGCAGTCAAGAGTGAGATGATGGACTAATTGAATGCATTCAAATTTCATTTTTCACTGAAGAAGTCAGAAGGGACAGATCGCCACAGGAGAGGAAAAAAGGGGGAGAGAAACGGAGACAAAGGAATCGGGAGAGTGAGTCAGAGGAGACAAAGGGACCGAGATAAAAACAGAGGAGGATGATAGAGAGCGGAAGATAAACTCAGAGACAGAAATGTGCGGTGAGAGAAATACTGAAGCAATAAAGACGGAGAGACTGTGAGACACAAAAGCCTCTTTCAGACGCTCACTTCTCTCTGTAAATGTTCTGGAAGTAAAGATTATGACTGCAATAAATGTCATCAGTTTAAATCTTTGTTGAAACAGTTCCTGAAGGCCAATCAGGTATCTTTCAGGGAGGATCTATCTGCTTTTATGACTCAGTTTTGGTTGATCCAGTATTCTAAATCTATATCCTGTCTTTTCAGTGAGTTTGCAATAATATACTGTGACAATGAACCATGTTAGAGATCATCCGCCCTCAAAATATAGTCATGTCTTCTGAGCAAGCAGCTTGTAAGGGCTTATACTTATGATGACCAAGAAAAGGGTTGCATGGAGAATGTTTCTGTGTGAATTTTGTTATTAAAAATTGTTTGAAAACGTCTTTTTTTTCATGGCAAAGACAAAATAATGACTAGCCAAAAATAAATAACTGATAAAAATCTAATGAACGTGTGTTTAGGTTTCATTAATGAGACTGAACAGGACTGAAATGTCACTGATGGATCTTCGCCGGGTTATGATTAGGGTTTTGGTAGTGATTAGGGTTAGGGTTAGGAACAGGGTTAGGGTTAGGGTTAAATCCTAAACCTAACCCTAACCCTAACCCTAACCCTATCCCTAATCATAACCTTATCCCTAATCCTAATCCTAACCCTAACCCTAATCATAACCTTATCCCTAATCACAACCCTATCCCTAATCATAACCCTAACCCTAATCATAACACAAATCCTAACACTAACCCTAATCCTGACCCTAAACCTAACCCTAATCATAACCCTAACCCTAATCCTAACCCTAATTTAGGGTAATGATTAGGGTTAGGGTTATGATTAGGGTTAGGGTTATGATAAGGGTTAGGGTTATGAATAGGGTTAGGGTTTGGGTTATGATTAGCTAGGGTTAGGGTTAGGATTAGGGTTAGAGTTAGGATTAGGGTTAGGGTTAGGGTTATGAATAGGGTTAGGATTAGGGTTAGAGTTAGGATTAGGATTAGGGTTAGGGTTATGAATAGGGTTAGAGTTATGAATAGGGTTAGAGTTAGGATTAGGGTTAGAATTAGGGTTATGAATAGGGTTAGGGTTATGAATAGGGTTAGAGTTATGAATAGGGTTAGAGTTAGACTCAGGGTTAGGGTTAGAGTTATGATTAGGGTTAGGGTTATGATTAGGGTTAGGGTTATGATTGGGGTTAGGGTTATGATTGGGGTTAGGATGAGGGTTAGGTTTAGGATTAGGGTTAGGGTTAGGGTTATGATTGGGGTTAGGTCTTTTTACCTGATGAGATCATAACCTGTTTTTCTTTCCTTGTCAAAAATCTGTCCGTCGTTTATTCAGACGAGACGTTTTGTTGCCTGAGTAATTCATGCTAACCTGAAATGTGTCTGCTTGAATCACATCAATCCGCCCCTGTTTGTTTGTTGTCCCCACATGGATCAGATTCACTTACCTTAATGGCTAACCCTGAGCCTATTTCAAGTCAACTTGAATTGAATTGAACGGAGCTAAATCAAACTGCCCCCAAACCGAAAACAGAAACCAAAGTGAACTGACTGAACTGACTTGAATTGAGCAGCAGAGAGAGGCACCAGCTCAGACAGGAATTAAGACAAATCAGCAAGAGTAGGAAAAGAAGAGAGAGGGGGAAGAAAGAGCCCCTCGTACACTCTCATGCACACTTATTAAAGACGTTAAAGCGGTATGATAGCTGCTATCACAAAGTATTAAAAGACGCCACAGAGCAGGTAGTGACCGTCTGCAGCTGAGTACGGCCACGTGTGTCAGATAAAGTGGCTCTGTAATTGGACGAGACAGTTTAATGGCTCGGCTGCAGCCATTTTGGGGTCAGCTGGAGGGACGTGTGAGCAGGAGTTTGCCAGCAATTCGGAGATTAAAACACCGGCGGCGCTGAAATGACGTGCCCCGCTGTGACATGGCAGGTGAGCAGGTTTGACGCGCAAATTCAATTTCAGACTCATAGACTGCAAAGATTGCGCTGTTGTTTCTTTTGTTGCCTTGCTGCAGTCTCTCTCATCCTCACCTCACCCACCTCCCTGTGATGAAAGATTTCACACACACACACACACACACACACACACACAAACACACACACGCACACACGCACACAGACACACACATACATATCAATAGAGCAAACAGGGGACTATTGTGAAAAACTAATAGGACTTTTGTTTCCAGCATCAAGGTGAAAGAAACATGCAGCTATTTTTCCCAACTCAGACACCCAGTTCTTTGTTTTTAAGAAATTACAAAGATGGCACTTCTAGGCTTGAGTGTTACACAAATACACACACATACATAAATATATTACAATCAGGGGACTATAACCTATAGGACTTCCATTAGATCTGTGTCCAGTCTGTCTCCGATCCACTGCAGTCCGGCTCTGTGTTCTCTCATTCGTCAACACCCACTGGTTGCGTGTTCAGAACGCAGCACAGAGCAGGACCGCCGGACAGTAGGAGTCATGTGACCAAGGTTTTTCCCCCGGTAGTTACTGCATTAATGACTATCCTCCTCCTCTTGTCATCCATGTTGTCTTTCTGGTCCTCTGAAAACCTCTGACCTGTTGACTCCAGGCCTGGCTCCACGCATCATGACGGTTTGTTGTTGTAGTTAAGTGAAATATTATCTGGTGTTTTATTCTGAAAATTAACAGGATGTTTTCATTTTATTTGGGTGCCTGACTTCCTGTCCAGCTCCATCTGCTCTGTTGAGATTGATGCGTCGTGCTCCAGCAAAAATACAAGTCTTGCGTATCTGATCCGGAGGAGTCAGACCTGCAGGATCAGATACGCAAGAGCAGATCCAGTGGAAGTTAACAAATTTACTCAAATAGAAACCTTTCAGATCCTGTGCCGTGATGGATCAGAGACAGTCCGGACACAGATCCGGCGGAATTTGGCCGTAATACTTCACACTCAAGTGCGGACGTCTGTTTCTGGACATTGAGAAAATACAGACAGACAGACAAAACGATCCCTGAGTTTGACTTTTAACAATGATTTCACCTCTATCGTCTTTTTTATCTTGCCTTTATAAAAACAAGAAGAGGGATCTCTTTGGTCTCTGTGTGGGTCCACAAACAGAGAGTCTCCCAGGACATTTGTTTCCAACCACTTTATAAAATCAAAGACAAAATTAATATTTGCTCACAGTTTCTTTTCCACCATTATATTACTTTGCTTCTGTTTTTTAATTTTGTTTCAAGAAGAAACAAAATAAGAAGAAACTGCTAATGGGGACTTGTAGGACACACACACACACACACACACACACACACACACACACATAGACCGACAGACTTTGTCTTTAGATATTTGTGGAGTCACACCCCAAACTTTTAGAGTTACACTACATCTCCCGCCACTCTCAATCACGCTTGGTCATACATACAAAGAAGCCTTCCTTTCCACACTCATACACATACATCTCATTCTTACAGACACACACGCACACACACACACACACACACACACACACACACACACACACACACACACACACACACACACACACACACACACACGGCCATCACTCACTCAGCAGCACTCCTCAGCAGGTGGCTGGCAATCTTCTCCAGGCTTCTGACGGCAGGTGGTAAAGCAAACAATCAGCAGTTCCCACCGCGACATCAGAGCAAACTGTCCTCACGCAGCTCAATTGACTTTCCTGTAACAGTGCAGGAAGAGGGGTTTTTGTGTTTTCCCCATGCTGAACGCCCGAAAACTCAATAATGAAGACACCACCAGTGGTCAGTTTCATCTGGAGTTTGGGAACAGTAAAGAGCTCTTCTTTAGAGGAAACTCAATAAGAACGACAGCATACAGTGATAGGGAATGAGGTCCAACTGAGCAGGGACATCTTGGTATTGTTTCTTTTATTGGCCGAAATAATCAACCAACTTACCTGTAAGTTATGAGACAATTTATTGAACTAGTATCAGGCAGTAAAGTAAACATTAAGTGTTTGTAACTTTTCTTCATATGTCTTTGTTTTTTAAGTCATTTCCTCAAAGCAAGGTATTACTTTCTGGCATATAGTGATTCACAAAAAACTTTCAAGAACAAAACATGACATTGAAACGTTCATTGAACAAAAGAGTGTGTAAATAAATGATTGTCTCCAGTTCTTTGTTTAACTCCTGTTCTGTGGATAGACCTTGCTCTGTAGGTACAGATAGAGGGCCAACAAGAAAACTGAAAGAAAGGTTCATGTTCGTCCTCAGAGGGATGCTGAGTGTCATTTTGGACAATGTAAGCTGCTATAAATAATGCATGTTGGTGGTGAACTCAAACGAATCCAGGGAGGAAGACCTGCAGTTCCTCATATGTCCACTTGAGGCTGATTCCAGAGCTGCTCTCCAAGCTGATTTTCCCAACATAAATTCATTTAAAAAACTACTTCAGTATGTCACACAGACAAAGAACCTCTGCATCTCTGCACCACGCCGCTCCTGTCCAATCATCCATAAGGCTATATCAGCTATGTACTGTAGCTTGGGTTACTTTTGGTTACAGTAGCTCTCCAGTGAAAAAAGTGAGCGCCATGTGATGCACGTGAAAGGACATGAGCGTTACAGTGCAGCATTGTTAATGTATTAGGTGCTATTATGAATCCCCAAGAGAAACTGTACCATGGAGAGGACAGGAAAGGGTACTTACAGCTGGTAGGAAGACCTGATGCACCCAAAGAAAGTCTAGGGTTAAACTTAGAGGTGGTGGTGCTGCGTACCCGAGCTTACCAGCTTTCTTAAAGCACTTGCTGTTTACACAACCAAGGAAAATTGTCAAGGCCCATATTAGAGTGCCCATTTTTACAGCAGAATTAAACACCAACAGTCTGGTTAAATAAAACTCGGCAGAGCTGATCTGTCTCAAGCTCAGCTGTGAGGATTATAATCAGACTAAGTGTTTTACATAATTGTGGGCGTGGCTGGTTTTACTGACAGGTGGGCACATTGCAGCGGTTTGCCAGACAGACTCACTATTAGATTAGATTAGATTAGATTAGACTACATTCAACAAGATGACATTAAATAATATTAGATTGCAGGACATTAGAAATACTTTATTGTTTCAAAAAGGAAAACTGTTTTAAATAGTTGTGCATTGGAATAAACCAATTAGTGCAACTTGGGGTAACATTAAACAAACATATTGCACAAAACAGCAACTGCAAAAACAATCAAGTCCAGCATAAAATAATATAAATATATGAGCTTCTTTACTATGTCAAACCTATAAACCAGTATAAAAGACTAAAGCCTAAAAAGAGATAAAGAAAACAAGAGTAAGGCAGAGTAAAATCCTGAGCATTAGATTGGATCATCAGGGGTCAGGCTCAGCTGGTTGTTTGTTCAGCAGCGTGATTGAGGTCGGAGGGAAAGAAAGCTTAAAGCGATTACTTTTACACTTACAGGCTGTGAAGGTAACAGTTCATGTTCAGGGTTCAGGGGTCCTTTGTATAAACAGACAAACACGCAAATTGCAAACCGCGGTGGTAATAGAACATGGGAGCGCATAACCAGCTGAATTACACGATTGCCATGGCCTCAACTCCACCTCTGCTGGTTTCTAGATTAGCCAAAAGTTAGTTGAAGTCAGCATGTCCAAAAGAAACCAGTTGATGAAGTCGCTTCATCCGTGGTTTATATGGTGGCGCATGATGGCTGGTGAATCAAAAGAAAAACATACAGCATGGACGGCTTTGTATGTTAAAGTCTGATTTTGCTCGGCTGAAGACTTTTGAGAATCCAAGTTTGAGGGACTTCTCTCGTGTCTGCATCTCAAACAAGCACTGATGTCTATTTTAGCGGACAGCTCAGTGTTGCTGGTGCATTGTGCAGTCTCTGGAGTGCTGGAAGCCTCCAAACTAAAACCAGCTAATTGTCTGGCCTCCACTGTGTCGTTATTATTCATGCGTATAGGTGTATTTATTTTTACATTAATTGGCAGTAGGACTAAAGGGATAGATGGGAATGTTTATTAAAATGGAAATAAATACAATACGAAGACAAACTACATAATTCATCAGTAGTTAGGTTCAGTACTTCCAACATGTCGACCCTGATCTTTGGGCTACAAAACACCTCCAAAGAATGGGTGACATCGCTGAGACTGTTTCCATGATTTAGTCTGTGGGTTTGAGTCACTCTAATATAAGCACAGGGGTTGGGTTGGTCGTGAGTGTTGTGTATGAGGGTTGAAATGGAAATTGTCTATTTAGTCAAACTCTTCCAAAAATACAGAGCACTGAGGTGGTGAAAGAAACAGTGGAGACGCTATCATCATGAGAGAAAGCTGGACTTGTCACCTCCAAATAAAGGAAGCAAGTGTTTGAATCAAAAGAGAGAGAATGAAAGAAGACCCACCGTCAAGTTTTTGATTCACTCTTGTTATTTCCAACTGAGACACATCACTGAGGGACTTAGGCTCAATGTGTCTCAAGCTGGGATGGAAATTGTAATTCACTCTTCAATATGGTCTTGTCTCCAGTCCTCTAAATCCTTTTTCACCTGCCTCTGTCAAAGCAAGCCTGGATTTCTACAACCGGCCAAAGTGCTGTGTTAAGCTTTTGACTATGTTCTTCAAAAAGGCTCTGGATCACAATCAAATTCCATTTTTTTCAGCTCTGCATGGAGAGATTAACATATTGTTGCTGGTGCTTCAGCTCCTTGAAACATGCCTCCACAGGCTTGCTATCAGCTCCTTGTTCATGTTTCCCATTTAGCACGGGTCGCTGCTTTATACATGACAGCTTCCCAAGAGATGCCTTCACTACAACCGTGAACACAATCCCCTGTGTGTGTGGTGCAAGCTCTCAGTGGGAACCTGAGGTGATTATCAAATCAGAGGACACCAATACATCATTGGTGTCCCTGCAGAACGTTGTTTTTGAAGTCTTGGCAGGTAAAAATGGAAAGCCTTGTAACTTTTTCAGATTGCTGTTTTTATTCGTGTCTCATTATTACATCTTACAGCTGACTGTATTATAAATCATGTATACTGTTTAGACTCTGTAAGGGAGTTTCACCAGCTGGTTTAACATGTTATGTAAGTCATAGTTGTGTATAGTACACAGCTATTAATAAAAGTGCTTCTTGTACACCAAAGTTTAAGTTGGAGGTCTAAACTGCTTCTAAAAAGGCTGGAATTTAATTTATTTTATGACCTATTAAAGCAAAAAAAAAACATCAGCTACAAGATACACAAGATGTTTTTAATGCCAGTAACTGCTGTAAGGAGGTCAAGATGATTTACAGCAAGCTGAAGGAAAACCTTTTTAAATTTTTCCTCGGGAAGCATTCATGATGAGTGATAAATTAGACTAAAAAGACAGGAGGATGAGATTTTTGTCTTAAAACAATAGACTGTATAAAATATGGACGCAGTATCCGTGACGTCACCCATCTGTTCCTGAGCGCTGTTTTGAAGCCAATCGACGGCGGCAGCCATATTGGAAATGCCGAACTCAACCAGGCAGAGTGTGACGTAAAGGGGCGGAGTTTGAGCCTCCTAGCCAACAGCTATGTGTTCCGAACCGGGAGTCACGTCAGTCATGTCCTTATTTGGGCAAAAACTTGTAATCTTAATATCTTCTGATCCGTCACGTTAGAAAAAAAAATCATCCCCCGTACAGAGTGTGCCGAAAGAGAGATTAGCTACTGTAGCCAAGCCGTTTTTTGATCCAGGCTGTAAACATGTTTACATGTCGTCTTTTTTGAATTGGCGTCTATGTGGTTTCCCGTGTTTCTGCAGCCAGCCTCAAGTGGATTCTCGATGTATTGCAGTTTATAACACTTCTGCATGGGCTTCATAGTTTGAGACCGGAGGTTGCCACTTGCTTAAAACACTGATTACACATGTACAGAATGAAATCAGTAAAGAGAAATGAGGTATCACTTTGTCCACAGGGGGCGCCAAATCAACACAAACAGAAAGTTCCTTACAGGAGCTTTAAATGTGTGTAAGTGTGGAGTAAGAGCATGAATGAGGAAGAACAATCAGGTGAGGGATACTGCCGATTTCTGAAGTTCAACACTAGCAGCTTTATAAACAGCTGGCAGGAATGTAAAAACAGACAGAAGCATGAAGACATAAAGCAGATGTAACTAAAGAGAGGTTTTAAGAACAGATGAAAACACGCAGACTTACTCTTCATCGTTACACCACAGCTATTCTATAAAACCTGTCTTTTCATTGATCCTTGTGTTGCTTCTACTGAAAAAACTGATCTCTTGTTGCTCAGGTTTTGTGTGAATCTTGTTTGTTGATTTTCAGCTGATTTTTGTTTGCTTTAAAAAAACATGAGCATGGATAAAAAAAAGGTAATTCAGAGTTATTGTCTCCTGCTTCAGATCTTGTGTGTACCAAACTGAAGAATATCAAACTATGTTTTTATGACTCTGCTGACAGTCAGTGACACTAATGTGTAACCTCTTATTGCTGCTCCTCCTCCTCCTCCGCACTGCAGACACAGCAGGCTGAATAGAAAACAAACATTTCCATCCGACACCTGTTTGTGACTCACAGCAGCTGGAGATGAAGTGCAATCAATACCCAGGATTTCTTGCTGTTTCTCCGCAGCATCACCATCCACAAGACTTTATTAACTCTCAACTTAATAATGTAGAACAGATATGAAGTGCTCTGCAGCATGGCTTTCTTCAGGGAATATTAATTATGGATACTGATTTATACACTACTGTACGTAGTTCTGTGCCTGCAGTACGCTGAGGTCCACGGAAAGCAGACGACTGAGGAGGACAGCTGGGTAAGAGAAGAAAACAAGACAAACAACATAAAAACAAAATGCACAAAAGACAGTGGGAGAAACACAATGAAGGTTTGTCCTCCTACTTTGAGATATGTAAGAGATAATGTTAAGTGAACGGTTAGTTATGCTGATTAAAGGCACTATGAGGAGTTTTTCACCAGCTGAGAAACAGACTGAAACCAACACTGATGCCTCTGTATGACCTTCAAAAGCAAACAAAACCATAAACAACAACATTGATAACTTCTCTTTTGTCATTTTTAATGCCTTAAACCACTCAGAGGGGGTAGGTGTCAGACCACATGATTGACATTTGGCTTTAGAAACATCCTTTCATGGCAAATAATCACATTGAGTGATAAATCTGGCTGTTAAAAGACAGCAGGGTGAGGTTTTTGTTGAAAACACTACTTTTGCATGTACAGAGCAAGAGATAAGAGGTATCATTTTGTCCACAATGGGGTGCCAAAATTGATATAAATCAAAAGTTCCTCACAGCAGCTTTAAAATACCTTTAAGGTGAGTCGAGGGGTTTTGTCTCAACATGTGAGGATTCTAATCAGCATAACCACCTGTTCGCAGGACATTAAACTGCTCCCTCCCTGACTACCAACTCAAGAAACAAACAAGTTCACACAAAATATTGATTTAAAAATGATTAATTTATGCTGCAGAAAATAGTCCTTTGGGTTCACTAGTCCGTAATGCTTCCAATGCAACAGATTCTTACAAAAACTCAAAACTAAGCGTGTTTTTGGACTCAATATAAGCCACGCTGACCTCATACGTCCAGATAAACATGTTATTTTAAGATATTACAAGCCAAAAATTTGGCCTGAATGCTTCTAAAGCATGGAAGAAAAATCTGCCAATGGGATAAGAACAATTACGTTTCTTGAATTTAGACATTTTTTATATATTCTCATTTCAAGAAACTTTCCCTACCCTACTAGCAGATTTCTTTACTCATAACATGCAAGTGGGTTCTGATTCTCGGCTTTTAATGTCTTAAAATAAGACGTTTATCACATTAAGTCTAATAAGACATTTTCAAAATCAGAAATAAGGCAAACACATGTCTAGTTTTGAGTTTTTGCAGCCTCCTTGTGGGACAGATTATCACTCAACATGTAAATTCAAGGTCAAGCTTAAACATCAGCCTGCTTATTTCTTATAATTTACATTAAACTGAACATTTCCATTGAAGGGAACGTAACAAGGTGAGCAGGACTTCTGCAGGAATATTTATGTTGATATCTCTGTCCTCATTCAGCTCTCCTTCTTCTTTGAGCGTTATCACTACCACTCATGGTTTAAGTGACTTCTTAGAGATCAGTGACTCAGAGATGCTCTCTCCAGGACAGGGTGTTGCTCCACTTTCCTCTATCAGAGAAGTAGTAGCTCTCCAAGAAGCTCCCCAATCAAAAGTTTCATGCTTTAAATTTAAAGTTGTATCAAAAGTTTCCTCTATAGGGGCGCTAGTTTGGACTTCTGGCTACAGAGTCTTTGGTCCTCAAGGTGGCCCAGATTTGACTCCAACCTGCGCCCCTTTGATGCATGTCACTCCTTGCTCTCTCTCCCAGTTTGCTGCTCTATCAATTGTCCTCTCCTCACATTAAAGGCCTAAAAGCCCAAAGTTAAACTCTTAAATAAGAACATATCCTCCATGTTGCTCAGCTTATCAATTGAGAAAGCTAACTTATATTTTTGCCACAGTGTCAACAGGCAGGGGTGAAATGTGCCGGATCACTTTCTGCAGACTGATGTATCACTCTAGTTGTGAGCTTTTGACCAATCAGAATCGAGTATTAAACACAGCTGGGTATAGGGAGTAAATATTAAACAGACAAGTCTTGCAGTCTGTAAATCAGTCTTTTTGCATTTCTCATGTGAGTTGTATTTTATTTAAGTCTGAGGTTTCCTGAAGGACAAGTCTTTTTTTTAAGCTGAAGAGTTTTAATGTGACAATTCTCCACTGTTGAATTAATCATCAACATTTTCTGCTTTCTGAATTGTTCTTATATATATAAAAAGAACCCAGCTTGGATGTTTGAATTGTTGATTTCCTCTGTATTGCATCATTTTAAAAATTGAGTTCTGTTTTGGCTGAGGATTTTTGGACAAACATGTGTTTGTAGATACTTAGGGAGCTAAAGATGGATGATCTGTACTTTCTAGCAGGGGCCTGGCAACTTTGTGGAAACTTAAAGAAGCTGGATTTTGAACATATCCAAATGGAAATATGCCAAAGCTACTACCCCAAAACACAGGACTACGCACTGACTCCTCACTAATGGTGCAGGACGAGCTCACCACAGAGCCTTGGCGAGAATGTAGTGAAGGGAATTCTGCCTCTTTTTAGTGACCAAGATCATTTGGCTCAGCTCAGCAGTGAAAGTTGGCTCTTTCATCTCCCTAACAGCTCCTCGTTTAGTTCCACTTCTTGCTTTTAGAATTTAGCACGATTAAACAATAGTTTGATCTATGTTTGATGGTGCACACATCTGTCACTAAGAACTTTTCAACATTAAGTATGTTAAATTATTGCAGAGTGCATGTTTTAAATACAAAACGTTACAGATTGAAGAGTTCAACCTCTTCAGACTGTGTCAGGGAAGAGTGCCCAGCCTGAGCACACTGAAGAGCACTCACACTCGTAGAACAAACTGGACTTTAGGGGCGAAACGTTCTTCTGCAGGGTACAGATTGTCTAGTGTGAGAGCGTCCTTGAAGACATGAGTATCCCCTGATGATTCAAACTCCAAACAAAGTAATACTGGATTAAACAGAACAGTCTGCACATGTTTGCTTCCGAAACCTGAGCTTCCAGTGGTACCAGCATCTTGCAACACTGTGATCAGTTGATGTTTAGTTTTTTCCTTGTGTTTCATGCCTTGGTTATAAGTTATCCTTTGTCTTCCTCGTGTTTAGAGATCCATGCCTCTTGTAGTCCTTTGTGTATTTTCTTGTGTTTCTTAGTTAAAGGTGACATATCACGCTTTTTTCATCAATATATATTGGTCTAAGAGGTCCCCAAAACATGTCTTTAAAGTTTATGCTCAAAAAAACACTTTGAAATCAGATTCTGGTCTGCCTGAAAAGTGCTTTTTTTCAGTCCTCCTCAGAACACTCTGTTTTCCCTCTGACCACGCCCCCTCAGGAAGTGGATGTGCCTCGGCTCTCCAGCACGTTGATCTAATGTTTACATGTTGGCTGAATATACACGGCTGCTCAGAGATCGCGTTACTTCAACCCTCTGAATCTGATCCTGACGGAGAGGCACCTGTAGCAGGACCTTTCTGAAGGATTGGTCATAGATTTAGTGTTTCTTGTTGTTTTATTTATCAGTATGTAGACGTGTGTCTTGGTACACAGCTACGTACATGTAGCTATGTGGCTATGCTAACTAGCGCTAGCACTTATCCATGATAAATAAAAATCATCCACTACATCTTCAAATCTGCAGACGTGGGGAGTAAAACCGACCTTTGTGTTTATTAAGACAGCCTACAACTAGCATGCCTCCCTCCTAAGCTCCTTGTTAGCACACATTTGTGCAGGTAATAAAACACGGAGGGGGGATTCAGTATTATTTTATACAGTCTATGGGCTGAACAAGCTCCGAGCTCTGACTCCGTGACAGACTGGATATTGTTGTTACGTAACAAAAACACGGAAGTCTGAAACGGCTCGTTTCACAAACATTTACAGAAAGGTGGAGAAATCAGAACAGGGGCAGAATGGATTTTTTTCATTCTCGGGGGGTTTGTAGACAGGGACACATATTTCAGGTAAAGAACCATTAAAAAGTCAATTTTGCATGATATGTCACCTTTAAGTCTTGTTTCCCATTATGAGCCCTGTGTTTCCATGAATCTAAAAATGAATATATGTAACTACTAATGGGCTGGAGCCTTCTACTGCCACCTGTTGGGTTTGTTGGTGTGTAACCTGTTTTGGGTGTGTTTTTTTAGCGCCCCATTGAAAGGAACAAATATGCATGTATAATAACGACACAGTGGAGGCCGGGGGCGCAAGACCTTAGACTAGAAACACATGACCAGTTAGTCACTTTGGACATGTTGGACGTTTTTACTTCCAGCCCTTGTGTGTTTCCCTCCTTTTTGATTTACCTGATTAGTTTCACCTGTGTCCTGTGTTCCACACCTGTGTTAATTACTCTGTATATTCAGTTGCTCTGTTTCCCCTTGTCTTGTGTTGGATCCTTGTACGTCTTGCCTGTTTTCTCTGTGTTATTTTGGACTTTTTGGATTTAGTTCTTTAGACATTTCAGTAGTTTTGTTTGTACCCTGTGTTCTTTTGTTTATTATGTTTATGTTTATTTATTTGCACAATTAAAAGAAAATACATACAAAAAAAAATATCAAAGATAAATAATATAATATAATGTGCAGGAAGAGGCAGAAAACACAGAGAGCTTATTTGAGGCCTCCACCCAAATAGTGTTCTAATATCAAAAATGAATTAAAAAATACTAAATTGACACATAAAATGACAATAGTTGATACTAAAAATAAAATAACATAAGAACATATGTTGAAAACTTTATTCTAAAATCTGCACTAGGATCCTCCTTCTCCCCCACCCCCCAATTTGACAAACACACTTCCATAGCATAAACTTAATCGTCCTGAGGAGAATTTGTTTTGGGCAATCGTGCAAAAGAAACATATGGCTCAGTGCAACTTGATGTACAACACAGCAAACACAAAACAGGCAATCAGAAATACCAAAAGCTAGTGGCGCATAAACATACCAGATGATAATGTTTAAGATTCGTAAATAATAACAATAAAGTCAACACATAACAAATAGGCTATAAGAGGCTAAAAGGGCTAAAGAATTAATGGCGCATTAATCTAGCTCAGCAGGGGTAAGGTTTAGTGGAGTGATATTTTTCAGCAGGGCGACTGAGGTTGTGAAGAAAGGCAGCTTCCATCCACCTTTCTCCACCCTTCCTGTGTCACTAGCTCATCCTGGCTGCATGTCAACTTGACTTTGTTGAGGACCTTTCATGTGCAAAGGGTATGCTAAGGTGGGCTGAAAATAGGTGTGGATGCAGATATCATTGAAGCTGGTCCAATTAATCCACTGATGAGACAGCCACAGGTGAAATGTTTTTTTCTCCACAGAATTACTTGCAGTTGGGAGTTGAAGAGAATTTAAAGCATTTCAAAGAAATCGCCTACCGTAGCTTTAAACACAAAGTAATTATAAAAGATGTGTCTTTCATTAACAGCTGATCCCCGGCTGCTGTGAGCTGCAGTCAGGTGTCTCCTTTGTGCTCTCATGTGCTGATGATAATTACACAGAGTGTTTCTAATTGCTCTGACATTGATGTATTGATGTTTAGACTGCACCTTTAACATTTTATTCATCAGGGGAAGTTTTCCGAGGCCCACATGCTCTTTATCAGTCACAGCCTGTTTCACATTCAAGCAGCCCCTTCACATTTATTCACACCTGGTCGACACATCCAGGCCTGCACAGCTGGCCACGGGGACAGAGGGGCGGTGAAGATGCACCTCTGTGGAGGCTGCAGGGGGAGAGGGTGACCTTGATGTGTCTCCTTGCATTACTCTTCCTCTGCGTTACCAGCAAAGCGTGGAATAACTCCACAGCAGAGGCAGCGGACACCTGTTTACAAGCCCCAGCTCCGTCCGGAGAGGAATGAAATCAATATCTCTGCTTCTGTGTAATTTCTGCGTCCACAAGTTCATATTACCTCACATTTTGACAGAGCAGAACTGATTACGGAGCGCAATGCAGATCTGCTTACTTCAAAGATTTGTAATTACACGCAGCAGAGTGCGGTGAAAGCGGAGTGCAGATACTGTAAGCTGTTAACTCTCTCTTGAAATGTTACGGTAAGCAGAGAGGAAGCCTCGTGCCTCATAATCAATGCTCATCATCAAAGCTGGTAAAAGCAGGGAGGGGCTTCACAGAAGAAGCTGCACACCACCTTCCTCTTTGTTCTGTTGAACCCGCGATCCAATCCACCACACAAAGGAACCTGTAAATTGGTTTCCACAGCACTTTAAGCACTTTGCATGAAGTAATGTGATGTATTATGGTCCACAGGCTCACTGTGCTGTGGATCTATTGTCGTGTTGTGTATTTTCTCCTTTCGATGATGCAGAATTCTGAGGTAAAATGTGAAACAAGACAAGATTACAAAGTTAACTGAGTAAAAGTTGCTCTGATACGTCATGGTTTTTTGTTGCTGCTTTGCTAATACAGCATCCAAGTAGTCCTTCAAATAAAAGGACTCTTTTCAAGCTCTTGCCCTTTATGTGCAAAGTCTTATTTTACTTTCTGCTACTGCTTTAAGTGGAAAAACTAAGTGCTGGTACTCCCTTATCCACTTGTTGGCGTGTGTATCCTGCAGCCAGTATCAGTAAATCATTAGTTTTACGCTCTAAATTTCTACAGTTAATAAAAATTAAAAGAAGACCTGAGTCATCATCCAGATATGCTTCAGTTCGTGTCCTCTTTGTGCCCTTCTGGAGCCGGGCCAATGTTAAAATCATCTTCTTCTGACTCTGGTTGTTCTCATTGATCCAACACTGCAGAGACTTCACGAGTGTCAGGTATGCACCATGTATAATTTGTTTTAGGTGCAATTATGAATAGCAAAGATAAACTGTTACATGTAGAGGACAGGAATGTGTATAAGCAGCTGGTAAGAAGTTATTGTATGCTGAGAAGATCCTGGTACGCCAAGAGGTTACATATAGAAGAGGAAGAACTGCACACAGGAGGTACCAGCCAACTTAAAGTGCTGCTCTCTGCTTCTTGTTTTTCATTTCAGACCCCTTTTTGTCATGAGTTGCTCTTGGAAAGTCTTGTAATGTCTTTATGTTGTACTCTGCCTTTGGTTCCTTGGTTCTCTGTGTAGATTTACCTTCTGTTTCATGTCTTTACTTTGTGTTTCCTGTTTTATTTTGTTGTTCTTGCCCCCTGTGTGTCTGTTTTCGTTTCACTCCCTGACCTTGTGTTTCCTTCCAGTTTGATTGCACCCTCATAAGTTGCACCTGTGTCTCGTTGTCTCACCTGTGTGTGATTGCCCAGTCAGTATTTAGTCTCTGTGTTTCCGCTCTTCTCTGTTAGTACATTGTGCATCTTCCCTGTAAATGTATCCCTGCGAGTCTTACCATTGTCTTCCTGTTCTTCAGAGTTTCTTGTGTTTTTTTTTTATTTAACTTTGGATTTTTGAAGAAAGTACATTTTTGTTTCCCTCTCAGGTTTTTTATTCAGTTTGATTTTAGTCTGCACTTTGGGTCCTTTTGTTGAAGTCTAATTTGTGACACTTTTAGTAATAAGTATTGGATAAATAAATCCATTATTCAATACTTCATCTGATTATAATTTACTTGTTTGTTGGTTGGTGATTATTGATCTCTAGTCTGTTTGTTTTGGGTTCATGTTGATGTAGAAAGACAGACAGCAGCTGACTAAAAAATGATGGAAAAAGTTGATCTGCCTCTCACTAGACAGAGACAGGCAGGCGCACTGCAGCAGGGACCAATCCCTGTTGGTTGGTGTTCATATCAAATCCTTTATCCAAGCTAGTAACCAGGGGCCTCATGTACAAACGTACGCTCTTTTTCACGGCAAAGTTCAGATGCATCAAGAGTGAAATGACCGTGGAAATGTGCGGTGCCTCATGCCAACTTCATGGCTTGCGTACGCACCATTCTACAGCTGTTGATCCTTGTGCACAGATGCATACATCTGGATATTTTTGTGCCTACGATATTTTCTGGATTTGAGTGTACACCATGTTCTAGTAGGAAATCCATGCAAGTCTTTGAACATGAGGCCCCAGGTCTCCAAACTTTGCTCTGGTCAGCCGTGAGCAGCTGAGAACAGCAGAGATATGTGTGCCTCCAGGTGATTCTGTGAACTCAGACACAACATTGCCAAAATATCTGTAAGGGTGGAAGTTATTGAGGTGTGTTTGACCAATGGGAATGAACATAAATGATAGCGCTGTCAAAATTGTTTGAGTAACACAATATGTTTTTAAAACCAAGCTGCAGTGTATGGTGGTAAAAATGAAGCGAATGCCAAAGTGCAAGAAACTACAGTTTCCAGGGTGACGACTTGAGGCTGGCTCCGAAACCAAGGTGTCCTAATCAGAGTCCATGATGAATTATCCAACTTTAGATCAGATATAAACGTGTTCACAACTTCCATCTCACTGTTGGTTGGAGCTTACATCTTTGAGCTTAGAAACACCTCTTCAGAAACCAATGTGTGAGGTCACTAAGACTGTGTTGATTAAAACACTACAACGCACCTTCAAACAGTATCCCTGCTGACACATCCATTTATCCATCCATCATCTATGCGACATGAGGGCCGGAGCCTATCCCAGCTGTCATTGGGTGAGAGGCGGGGTAAACCCTAGGGATGCCGCCAGTCAATCACAGGGCTGACATGTAGAGACAAACAACCAGACGCACTCAAACTCATACAGGTCATTTAGTCACCAATTAACCTAGTGAGCAAGTCTTTGCACTGAGAAGATGCCAGAGTACCCCCATAGGGAGCCCATGTATACATGAAGAGAACATGCATTCTCCTTTTTTGTTTCTGTGAATGTTGCCTCTAAGAATACTTCATCATAGGCTCTGTTATATTTGTGTTATTTAATTTGACAAAACATTCATTCATCTGAAAAATCTTGGAGATTCTATCTTTGATGTGCTTACGACAGCTCTGACAAGAAAGAGAGCGAGGTAAAGAAAAGCTGCAGCTCTCACAGCACACACGTCGTCGTATATCTTGGATCTTTGATGATGCAGAGTGATGGGAAGAGTCTGTTTTTCTGTGGTGCCAAAGTACAGCACTGGTCGAGAGGCAGAGACACACACAGCAACCTAATGAGACAACAAACGGCAGCTGAACCCCATCAGCTCTCTTTTTGCTCTGGATGTTCCTTTTAGGTTGTGTCAGTTTTCAGCTGAGTGTTCAGAGATGAAAGAGCAGAGCCGAGATGCCACTGAAGCAGCGCCCGAAGAGGCTCTCTTTGTATTATAAGTTGGCTGTTACTTCCAAAGGGGAAAATGAAGACTGTACCTTATCTGAACTCTGTCCTCTCTGTTTCTCTGGCTCTTTTCTGTTAAAAGGTTTACTGCAGTATTTTCAGTCCTGTTATTCTGTATCTTTGTGATGTGTGTAAGCTAATTGTCACGTTAGCTCTTGATGAAGATGGATGGAGCTCTTTGATTCAAATGTTCCCAGCAACATGGTTTTTAAAAATTACACTACATCAAATTCATGCAGCGGCCATCTTCCTATTACTTTACAGCGGGGATGAGGGAGGCTAAAATGCTCTTTGAATTTCTGCTGCTGTGTTCAGCGTTTACAAATTGAAGTAATATTATCATCATGTTTGTGCTTCTAATGTCCAGAAACTGTCAAGTCATGTGAACATTTTGGAGGGAGATCAGGACATGGGACCAAAGAACATGTTTGATAACCTTCTGAGTGACAATAGCTAAAGTCAGCATTCAAACAATTTGCTAGCTAAAATGCCAATTAGCTAAGCATTTGAGCCTAGACTAGCCAGAAGTGCTTGAATGGCAACATTAAGTTAGCTGTTGTCTTATAGTAGAGAACGGTTTATTATACTTGAGGGTTAAAGAACATGTTTGATTAGCACCTGTTAGCTTATAGAAAAGATACCTCAACATCAGCATTCAGTTCCCTCTGACTCACATAATGTGGTAATAATTTAATCAGAAAGGTATTCATTTCCTGGTGACAGTAATTTAATCTAGCTTATCGTGTACCTGGCTGGAAAAAAAGTGCATCAGTTTATCCCATAGACTGTATAAAATATGGATGTAGTATCCGTGACGTCACCCATCTGTTTCTGAAGCGCTGTTTGGAGGCCAATTGTTGGTGGCAGCCATATTGCTGCTGTCGAGCGATTGTGATGTAAAGAGGCGGGCTTTGAGCCTCCTCGCCAACAGCTGCAGTTTTCCCGACTGTCAATCAAGTCAGCTGGGCCTCTCATTGGAAGGCTTGTAATCTCAATATCTTTGAAACTGCTGCGTTAGAAAAAAATTCATCCCCCGTACAGTGTGTGCCGACCGAGAAATGAGCTATCCAGACTACACTCGTCTTTTGAACCAGGCTGTAAACATGTTGATTTCTGCTGTAAAGATCGTTTTTTTTTAATTGGTGTGTATGTGGTTTTCAGTACTTCCGGAGCCAGCCTTGATGAACTGCAGTACGGCAGTAGCTCAGTCCATAGGGACTTGGCTTGGGAACCGAAGGGTCGCCGGTTCAAACCCCAGTATTCATGAAGTTTGGCAAGTGGACTGGTGGCTGGAGAAGTGCTGGTTCACTTGCCTGGGCACTGCCGATGTGCCCTTGAGCAAGGTACAGAACCCCCAGCTGCTCGGGGTGTGCTGGTTGATGGAAGTATCCTCACTCTGACATCTCTTCCTAAGCATGTTCACTGCATGTGTGTGCATTGTATGTATATACCAACAAAACTGTATGTGTAGCATGTCCAAAAATAGCATGAGTGAAAAAATTGAATTTAAGGGTAATCTCAATAAAGTACCTTTCCTCTTCTTCTTGTAGCACTTCCGCATTGGCCTCATATTTTTAGACTGGAGGTTCCCTAGCCAATGGAAAGGAAAGCTAGCTAAGGGTAATCTTTACGAGGAAGATTTACGTATTTATGTTAGCTTTTGTAACTTAGCTTATGAGTTATAAAGTATGCTCTTTAAATCAATTTAGACTATGTTAAATTCATGATCAGAATTTCTGGTTTACTGTTATTTTACTTTCTAACATATATTTGAAATGTTATCAGGTAACAATGCTAAATTTTAATATTTACGTGGTTGAATGCTAACACTAAGTTAACTTATTCTAACAGTAGCACTTCAGTTATTAAATATGAACTTTTTTAACCTCTTTTCAGTCGTTGACCCAGAAGAAGAGAAACTATTTGTCTCAGCAAACTTGAAACAGCACTGCATAATAACAGCATCTTAGCTTGTCACCATGAACGCTATACTGGAGGCAGATGGATTGGCAGCTGAGAGAATAAGGTTGTTCATGCTCTCTATGTTTGTTTTTGAAACCATTATTTGAGTTTCTGTGTTCATTAATGGTATAACTTCTCCTCTTAATCTGACTCGGCTTCCCTGTGATTGTAATTTTCTGTGGATAATAAGCTCTAAATCTCTCAGTGAAACTAGATACACCATCAAGTGACAGCAGCTTAAGATTGTGAAGGAATACCTACTTCTCTGTGGAGATAAACTGCCGGCTACCTTTGAAAAAGTACATCACTTTTAAATATTGTATGCTGATGTTCATGTTAAATTAAGCACCTTCAGCCTGTCCCCAATCCTCCATCGCGTTTCTCTCTCGTCCTGTTTTTTCTCTTAATCCCTCTCAGGGCAGCATTAGTAGAACTAAAAGGACGTCTGCTGCCATCCGTTTTTTCTTTTTTACCTCAGGACTCTGGAAATTTGATCCAGAGCTGAATTGGGATATCAAACATTTCCGACATGCACACCACTCTGACATTTTACTTTAAGAGCCTTGTAAGCTGGTGGCAGGGGAGGCCAGCATCAGTCTGTAGAAGAGATGCAACCCTGCAGGGAAACTGTAACAGTGCTGAACCAGGAGCTAAGAGTTGGTCTGTAAAAATAAGAAAATGGATGAATATGGAGCTTATAAAGTATAATTCACTCATATAGGAGCAGTTTTGTGTGTTTAACAAAACAGGGAGAGGCAGAAATGTTGGAAATACGAGGCACTTTGATAATGTGCCTGTGTTTGTACGGTGGCAGATTCCTTCACTGCACTGCATCGGCAAAAGTTGGTTCAAGTGTTTAAGAGACAGCTTCAGTAATTCAGTTTCAAACTCTGCCTTTGAGAGCCTGTGTAATTATGTCATCCTAAATTAAATCACATTGATGTCAGGTCTTGAGTGGAGATGAACGAGTGCTCTTCACTGAATGATGATAGACTTTTCTTCAAGCTGTATTGATTGTGACTAAATGACAAGTGTGTTTTTTCTTGCATTGTTCTGACTTTTCTGATGTTCTTTGAGAACACTTGTAAACTGGACAGCGGTGTAACGGCTTCTCTTCTTTTGTCACGTTTGATTATTCAACAAAGGAAGACGACCCAGACGCAGATTTAGTACCATTATTAAACCAAACAGAGTTACTGTTAGGGAATCGAACTGGCCAACAAAAGATCTACCAACACTTGAAAAAACACAGGAGGAAAAAAATGATATGAAAATGAGGAATGAGGCAACCGCTCAAAACACAACACACTGCTGGCAACAAGAGCAGAACCAGACTCATGTTAGACAGCCCTCTGCTGAGACTGAGTTGGGGTTGGAAAGAGAGATAGAGGAGAATAAGACAGAGAGAGAGTGATGATAGTGATGGGATGAATAGTAGTAGTAGTAGTAGATGTTTACACTGGAGTCCAGCACATCCACACTAGCAGGACGTCTATGGCGGCGGCGACAGAGGAACCAATGAGACAAAGGAGCTCAGGGACTAGAGAAAAATCAAAATGAGATTATGTATCTGATGTTACAGTGTTCACATATTTAAGCAAGCTAAAAAAAAGTCAGGAACACATTAGTATTAGAAGATATAAGTTGAGGTAAGGAGGGACAAGCAGGGTTCAAAGAATGGAGGTATGACTAGGGGTCAAGTAAAGGAGGGTTGAGTGGGGGTCGAGGTAAGGAGGGACAAATAGGGGTCGAAGAATGGCGGTACGATTAGGGGTCAAAGAATGGGGGATAAGTAGGGGTCTAAGTAAGTGGGGTTGAGGTAAAAAGGGATGAGAAGGAGTCAAGGAATGGAGGGATGAGTAGGGGTCTAGGTACGGAGGGATGAGTAGGGGTTGAGGTAAGGCTGGATGAGTAGGGGTCGAGGAATGGAGGGAAGAGTAGGGGTCAAGGTAAGTGGGGATGATTAGGGGTCGAGGCAAGGACGGATGAGTAAGGGAGAAGCTAAGGCGTGATGAGTAGTGGTCAAGGAATTGAGGGACGAGAAGGGGGGGCAAGAAATGCAGAAATGACAAGGGTTTGAGGTAAGGAGGGATGAATAGGGGACGAGGTAAGGAGGGAAGAGTAGGGCTCGAGGAATGGCAGGACTATTAGGGGTCAAAGAATGGAGGGACAATTAGGGGTAGAGGTAAGGAGGGAAGAGTAGGGCTCGAGGAATGGAGGGACGATTAGGGGTCGAGGAATCGAGGGGCGAGCAGGGTTCGAGGAATGGCGGGACGATTAGGGGTCTAGAAATGGAGGGCCGATTAGGATTGAACCTCCAAGTCACACCAGCGCCCCTTAGACAGGTTTTTAAAAAGGGCCAGATTTCCTCCAGATTACCAGTATTTCCCGATCCTTTCATTCTTGAATCTTCTTGTTTGAAAATCTCCTGGATCTCAGACACATCTGAAATGTCTGTCAGCTGCTTTACAGTCTAAGCAGATTTTAGGACTGATACACGCCTGCTGTGTGGACACACATCAGCAGCAAGGTTGAATCATATAATTGCAGTGTTCAACGTTTAGAGTCTGACTGTACTCTTAACTGAGACAGAGCTGTCTTAAAACATGAAGCAGTTTTAACAGAGACAGATCTCATAGTTTCATGTCTCATGGTCCAGTTGTGCCTCTCCCTTACCTCTTAGTTTCTTTCCTGCTCTTTATGCCTCCCTTGTGTGTCATATTTCTTTCCTGTTTGCTTTCTATATCTGGGTGTGAGCGCGCGTTTGTCTGGTTATTTATCTCACTCATGCCGTGAGTCACTTGCTAGCTTTACACTCAGACACTGTTCACTGCTCTAACGGACTAATATTCTCTGTGTGTGTTTGCCTGAATATTCTCCTCTCCTGCGTCGACCTGAGCCTCAGTTTGTCTGCGTGCAGTGATCTTCTGACAGATACCTCGCACAGTGTTTGCAGGTCTAGGAGTTTATTTCACATCTCAGCCCTCACTGCCAGTTTGTTCTGATCCATATCGGCTCTTTGGAGCTTTGCCTTCACATTTTTGTGAGACATCCTCATTGAACATCCTTTACCCGCGTGTTGCGTCCTGCTTCTGGGTGAAAGATTTTCTTCAATCTCACGGTATCATCAGATGACTCAATTCCACCAGATCTGTGTTTGGTCCGTCTCAGCGTCGTCACAGCAGAGGTTTCAATTCTAGTCAATGTTTTAACTTCCACTGACGTGTTAGCTTCTTTACACTGGTTCCCCACCAAATCTAGAATAGAATTAAAAATCCTTCTTCTGACCTACAAAGCTCTTAATGGTCAGACACCTTCATATCTTAAAGAGCTCATATTGCCTTATTACCCCTCTAGAACACTACACTCATGCAAGCATGCAGGCCAACTCCTCTCCTTTGGAATCATCTACCAGTCAGGGTCTGGGAGGCAGACACCCTCTCTACTCGTAAGAGTAGGTTTAAAACTTTCCTTTTTGATAAAGCTTATAGTTAGGGCTGGTTTGGACCAGCTCTTAGTTATGCTGATATAGGCTTGGACTGTCAGGAGAACTGACAGACCGACACACTAAATGTAACCATTAAAGTGACTTACCATGGACCTTTCTGGAGTCCCTGAACTCTCTTGTCTCGTAGGTTCCTCTGACTCCAGAGACTCCAGCTGCTATAACTACTACTATCCATCTCATCACAATCATCTCTCTCTCTTAATCTCCTCGATCCTTCTTTCCAACCCCAACACAGTCTCAGCAGATGTGTGTCTAACATGAGTCTGGTCCTGCTGGAGGTTTCTGCCTGTTAAAGAAAGTTTGTCCTTGCCACTGTAACTTGCTAAATGCTGCAAAGTGCTCTGCTCATGATGGATTAAGATGAGATAAGAGTGATGTTAGGTCTTTGTTAATAATTGAACATAAAGTACAGTGTAGACCTGTTATGTTTGTAAAAATGTTGTGATTTGGCACTATACAAATACAATTTGATTTGATTGATTGATTGATTGATTGATTGATTGACTGGCTCTGATTTGTTGCTCCGTTTCAGATCCAGCAATCTGAAGACCTCGACAGCTGTTATGCAGAACTTCTGTTTTTGCCAGATGACAGAGCACGACTCATCAATCCGCACAGAGCAGGAAGTCAGGCACCGAAACAAAACTAAAACATCCAGTTGATTTTCAGAATAAAACACTCCATCTTGATGTGGACAGAAGCTCGGTGAAAATGAACGTGTACAGTGCAGCTCTGAGCAGCAGAGAGCAGTGATGCTTTCTAGTCAACTCTGGGTCTTCTTCTCCTTGTCTTTGTCCAATCCAAGGTACAGTCTGGGTCAGGCTCTGTCAGAAACACACAGAGACGTAACCCCCATCTTGACTCATCACAACAAACATTCATCTACACATGGCTTGGTCCTTCCTAGTGAAAAGGCGTTTGAAGACTTGCAGGTTTTCTTTGTTGAAGAAGCTTTAACAATTTTTATGTTTGGGTGCAAACGATTAGGATGATTACTTTGATTTCTAATGCTTCCTCATTGAGCACAATCATCCCTCAAACACAGCGAAGAGATGTGTGACCAAACTGAAGTGAGCAGGATGCATCACATCAAAGTTTGGTTGGCATTCGGACTGTAAATGAACACATCTCAGAGGATCATTACACCATACGTCTCATCCTACCTTTCAATCCGTCTCATTTATCTCACTCTCTTTCTTATTTACTCCCTTGGTCCCCTCTCCAATTCCACCTAAACTCTGCGGCTCGCCCCCGTCGCTCCTTCCTCCGTCAGAGTTAATTGTTTTCGGTGGGTTTTTTTTGTCTTGTTTTTCCTTCATGTTGTCGGTTTGATCGAATCGAGAGGACTTCTCATCGTCACTGCCGAGGGGCTAAACAGGGAGAAGGGTGCCAGGGATAAGGATGGCAAGCCGGAGGGTGACTCAGACTTCCTCATTTCACACACAAATACACACCTACGCATGCACACACACACGCATGGGAGATAACACTGATACAAGTAGTTTGACACATCCAGTCATACCTCTGCAGACCCACACACCATATTTAATGCATCTGGAAATGAAAGTCAACCTGCTGTTTCATCACTCTTTGACCCCTGCACCTCAATTGATGAACATACACAACGTGATACACATCTCCCCAAAACAACACCGCACAATCACACACACACACACACACACACACTCACCCCCACCAGAGAAACCCCCCCACTTTAATCTGTTTCCAAATGTTGTTTCCTTCCCTGCGGTGCTGAGCCCGTTTTTCTATTTATGGAGGGGTGTTGAGCTGATGTGAGATGATCGGAAAGTGCCTCTCTCCCATCGTGATTCTCCTTGAGGTGTGTGCGTGTGTGTCTGTGTGTGTCTGTGTGTGTCTGTGTGTGTCTGTGTGTCTGTGTGTGTGTGTGTATAGGCCTCGGCAAGCATGTAAGTCTGCTCAGGGGGGATGAGTGCGCATGTGTGGATGTGCATACCTGCCTTTCCTTCAGCTCAGTGTGAGTGTTTGTGCATACATCCCCACTTTAAGTGTGTTTGTGTGTGTGTTAATTTGTGTGTGTGCTTGCATTGTGTGTGTATGTGTTTGTGTGTGTGTATGCTTGCACTGTGGATGATAGTGATATAAACCGGAGCCAGCTCATAGAGAGCAGATGTGCCTTCAATAATGACTAAATGGAGATGCAACGAAGCACCACCAGCCAGACTAATCAACGGCTTCAAGTGCAACTTTCCTGCTTTCCTGGCAAAGGGGCAGGAAAGTGTGTGTTTGTGTTTGTGTGTGTGTGTGTGTGTGTGTGTGTCTATCTCTTTGTAAGTGTGTATCCAGAAGTACACCAGTACTAAATCTAACCCCCTTTAGAGTTGTTTTGCATGCTTGTATTCATAACTAGGTTTAGACACTCAGTCCCAAACCTCCACCAAGACTGTGGCACACACACACACACACACACACACACACACACACACACACACACACACACACACACGCACACACACACACTTACGTCTCGTTTGCTTTACTATTTGGTTTATTTACTCAGATCAAACAGCACACTTGAGTCCAACGAGAGGAGCTACATTTATCTCAAATGCATTGTGTAGCATAATCAACATCCTAAACTTCAAGCCCCAATAAGGCCGGAGATATTCTCCCTTTTTAACCTTGCATTCGTTTACACGACCAGCTGTGTCAGGAATGTAATTCTACACATACTTGACCATGCATTACGTGTCTTACTGGAGGATACCTCTAGTGGGCACAACAGAGAGCTCAGACTGTGTGCCACTACCAGATTCAAGGGATGTAAACAGGAGACAGACCTCACGCCATCAGAACCCCTCTGACGTATTCCTCCATGCTCAGACCCAACGATCCCGGACTTTTTCCTATTTGGTTTTGCAGGTTTGCACGCCGACTTCTACAACTGATCTATCTCTCGCAAGCTAATTTGTAAGGCATGTTTGTTGCTGTGTAGTGACAAAGATGTGGATAACTGCAGACTCATACTCTTAAAACTTTGAACCATTGTCGTCGGGCTGCTGTGTTGAGCCTACTCTGTCCCTGCCGTTCATGTGTGGTGTGGATTTTTCAGGATATGCACAGCCAATCAGATGCAGGGAATGCATGTCAGCTATGATGTGCACCAGCCTCATAGTTAAAAGCAAGTTTATCTCTGGCTTAGGGAGTTTTAGCTGTAAATTAATACTGATGTCTCTATTAGACGTTACAGAAGTTTTCTTTTTGCTTTTGTTTTTTGAAGACAAGATTTCCAGTAAGTGCAACGTTTCCCAATAAATAGGAAGTGGGATGAAATATCTGATCAAAAAAGTCTGTGTATACTAGTTCAGGATGAGCTCAGGAAAGAGATAAAACGTGCCACTTTTGCCCACAGGGGGGCGCCAAAATTGGCACTGAGACAAAGTTCCTCACAGAAGCTTTAAACTTTTCTTGGAGTTGTGTCTGAGTTCTGCCTGTTCTGCACCTCTGCCTGCCTTCAGCTCTCCTGCTCTCTGGACAAATCCCCTGTCAGATCTGTTAGAAACATCTCCTGCTTTCATCTTTGACTGTTTGACCTCGAGGTAAACTTGAACTTTTGAATCTTCCAGGCTGGTCTCAGAGCTGTCCTTTCGGGTTTAGACCTGTTTGTACCCGGTTTGTGGAGTCAACATGTACAGCAAACTCACAGTGCACAAAGTTTCTTAAAACAGAAGTAATACTTCTTCTATGACCTGCTGACAAGAAAAGTTGTACTTGCTGTATTTTTAAACTTGTAACATATTGAAATAATATTTATTCCTGAGCTTGTCGGTTAAATGTAATCCTTGGTGTAATGAGATATTTTGGCTATAAATGAGATCGACACTTGAAAAGATTTGAGTGTTTGCTGGAGTTTTCACCAAGCAAATCTTTTATCCCATTATCCCACTCAGGACATTGAATAGTTTTATATTCCCTGCTTCTGGGACACCCCAAGAGGAAAATGAGTTTTTCTACAACTATTAATGATTTAAAATGTGTATGCAAGATATTTCAACACTGTGTCAATTTTATTTTCACTTAATTTGCATGCGAAACACATTCATAACTCTTTGTGGTGTCTTGGCTGTGTTTTCACCCTGATCGAACCATGCTGTTGTTGACATGAAACTGTCTCCTTGCATGAAGAATGCATTAAGGAAAGTCTGCAAAGTGCAGCTTCTGTGAAGCTGTGAAGCTCTTTCTGGTAACCTCTGTTTTCACCATATGGAGTTTGCATCCTGTAAGGTTCTTGAACTCATCGAAAGGTAAAGTTGATAGTTGTGAGAGTTGCGGCTGCAGTGGTGGTTATGATGGCGCACGTCGGTGACAAAGCTGTACGATGGCCAAAGCGCAAAAGCTCCTATCTGCACTTTTCAAGACACTAATATCTAGTTTGTATTGTTAACACATAATATAGAAATATAGTCCAAAAACAGTGTATTATGTTTTGGGTAGCCTTAACAAATAGAATTCTGCAAGAAAACTACACATTTTTTTTTAGGTTATAGTACTTGAATCTAATCTTCCCAGTCAAATCCTGCAGCATAATAAAATACCTTCTCTGCATGTATACTAGTCACAGTCTTGAAAAAAATATATTTGAAGTGAGTCTTATACACCACATTTATGTTGCATTAATCTTGTGATTTTTAAACCTAAAGACGGGATGTGTCAACCTGATACAAACTCCTAGAGATTAGATCCAGCTTTTCCCATGTGTCAAAGCGGGACTACATATGTAGTTTGTCCACAGGGGGCGCCAGAATAAATATTCACTGTTTGATGTTAAAGCTCCTGTGAGGAACGTTTGGTTTGTGTTGTTTTTGTCGCCCCCTGTGGACAAAGTGGTACCTCCTCTCTTTAGTGATTTTTTTCTGTGCATGTGTGAGTCATGTTTACCAAGAAAGAATCTCACCCTGCTTTATAATAACACTCAGTGGAAATCTTTGACATGGAAAGTGTACAATCAGGTTGTCTCAGTAGCATGCACTAATCAATTAAACTGACACCTACAGCAGTCTTAGACATTACAAATAACCGTATAGAAATAATCAATCATGTCACTGATGATCTTGTTTGGCTTCGTAGGTTATAAAGAGTCATTAGTATAAATATCAGTCTTTTTCGTAGCCAGCTTAAAATTCCTCACAGGAGCTTTAACGGCTGTCTGGGGAATTTTTCTACAGAGACAGAATCTTTTATTTATTTTTTTACAACTATAGTGTCTTCTCACTAATTTTAATGTATGTAAGTTAAAATCATAGTAAAAATGTTAATTTCTTTGAACTAATTCAAAGTTTCATGACTTTTTTAGAAATGCAAACCTGAATCCAGCTCTCTCCTGGGACCAGATAATCCAGATTTTTTTGGATCAGAGTTAAAAGTGTGGAACAAAACAGACATTTTGGATCAAGATTACCCAATCCAACCCGATATCATCAGCCTTCTTTTTTCTTTTGAGGTCCTGTTTCCCCATTTCATCCAATCCGACTGCTTTAATCTGATCAGATTTCTCTGAAACCTGACTGTGCCCCGTGCTCACACTCTGGCAGCATAAAATGAACACAGAGTCACTCAGGTTTCTCCAAACAGGCAGCAGTCCTATGATATAAATCAAACTCCGAGTGAAACATTAATTAATGGTAAACAAAGTCTCAGACATGAAAATTAATGAAGGTTTACAAGTCATCTGGTGCCAAGTAAGAGACAGGGGAAGAGGAAACATGCACAGGGGAGGGGAAGAAAGAGACACAGGAAGAGACGCTTGATGCAGGAGAGATAAAGAATGCAGGACGTGCGGGAGAAAGAAAAATTCATCAGGGGAAACTTGAAAAAGGAAGGAAGTGATAGTAAGAGTAGGCGTTAGGGGGAAAAAGGCGAGGATGTGATTTATCTGGAGAAGAAAGGACTCAAATGAGCAACAGCAAAGGGAGGAGAGGGAAAAGTGATGGAGAGAGAAGAGAGGAGAGGTATTTCTGGAGGTGTGAGAGGAGAACACATCATCCCGGGGGGCTCTGTGTCTTTCCAGACCTTTAATGTCTTTAATTAAAGCCAACAGTAATATCTGCGTGCTCCCTCGGAGTGCCATTAGCAAAGCAACGCTCAGATACACAGCCGGCTGATAGAGGAGGAGGGGAAGAAAGAGGGGGAAAACATCTAATGATGGGAGGAAGCAGCGTGAGGGGGACGGATGAATGGGTCGAGGGGAGTTATCGAGGGTGAGAGAGCGCTGGAGGTCAGGATGGACGGGGTGAGAGGAGTTATTAAGGGCGTAGGAGCGCTGGAAGGCGGGATGGACACAGGGACACATGGGAGGAGGATGATGGAGCAGGGAGGGTGGACGGATGGAGGAGGAGAGAGGAAGGCCTGGGAGGAAGGGAGGGGGAGGAGGGGATTGTGATAACTTCAAAAGGCCAAAGCCGGAGAGGAGACAGGCCGCCGTGGAGGAAGAATTACGGAGCTAAACGTGTGGGCTGACTGATACACGATCATGTTCCGCCTGCAGCTTGTTTAATCAATCTGAACTCACCCAGTCCACCACCGCAGGGATCGACTCTCACATGGCCCCGTGTCAGAGAGGGGGAGGCAGGGCCATCATAGCCCGGGCACCGGATTTGAGAAGACTGTAGGGTGAGCACTGTCTTGTGACATTTTGGAGGGAGGAAGTCTTTGCTCACGGCTCTTATCATGAGTTGCATGTCTCCTGTTGTCACAATTAAACTCCTGGAAAAGTTTAGAGAAGAAGTCTGAAATGTTTGCACGACAGGTTACAAATCACTGAGGCTCATTGATGCTTCCTTTACGAACAACAACAGATACGTACAGTTCCTGTCTTCTCTCAACTCAGCTGTTCTGTTGGAGCTGGCTGTCCCTTCTCCCGGCTCCTACGCATAATCAAGGTGTCTCGCCAAATTCTATTGTGCTCTGAAAATCTAGGAATATAAGTGATAGAGCTTCGGCAGCTTCATCACAAATGAGCCATTATGGTCGATCCCCCTTCTGGTCGTGGCAGGCATGACTAATCAATCACCACCATCATCTCCTCAGCGTTGAAATGAGAAAGCATGGTATAGTTGGCTGTCCCCATATTTACATTAAGGCCTGTTCATGTCGTAATAAAGAGAGGGGCAAAGCATAATGGCCAAATAACGCAACCGGTTGGTGTTAACGGACGAGAGAGCATGGAGCCGGACCACAGCGGATCCGAGACGGACCGGACACGGATCTGGTGGAAGTCCTGTGTTAGTGTGAGTCAGGTGATGCTGCAGGTAGGACCCAAATGCAGATCCAGTGTAGTGAAGTGAAACCCTCAGATTAGGGTACATTTTAAGCGGCATGCTTAAAGACACAAAACAAAAACAACACTTTCACATCAAGATATTAAATCAGAAAGTGAAATTAGGCTGAAGACACGTTGAGGTCCTGTTTAGAGGTGACGGCAGCAGCTCAGGGTGCCTTCTCAGTTCTGTGTTATTTTTAAACACACGTCCTTCCAGCATCTGCCTACCATCAGAAAGTTTGCAGCAGCAGATGTGAGCACGAAGGAGTGTTGAAAGACACATTAAGTCCTGACACACTGAACCCTGCAACCGCGTAATACTGCTGTTCCAGTGTGTGATTACACATAACATTACGGTGCTGCAGAGGCGTAAGAGGCACGGTGTGTAAACACACACTCAGACAGACACACACACACACACACACAGCGGTGCTTTGCTCTGCCTCTATTTTACCATAAAGTAAATCAAACATGGAAGCAGTCTCTGTGATGTCACCCATTGGTTTCTAAGGCAGAGTTTTGAAGCCTATCAGGAAGTGACCATGTTGAAAATGTTGACTCAACCTAACTATGGATGACCTAACATGAGGCAAAGAGGTGGAGCTGATGCTGGCCATTAGCCTACTCTCTACAGCTACAGTGTTCCCGCCTGTCAGTCAAGTCAGCCCTGCCTCTAATTATGCAAAACTCGTAACTTTAATATCTTCAAAACTAATGTAGTAGAATGTCAAATTCAACTCTTGCACAGTGGGTCGGGATAGAGAAATTAACTATTCGGACCAAAATCCTTTTTGAATCAGGCTGTTAACATGTTTATTTTTGCTGTTAAGATCATCTTTTTTGAATGGGTGTGTATGTGGCTCCCGGTGCTTCTGGAGCCAGCCTCAAGTGGACACTGGAGGAACTGCAGTTTTTAGAGCTTCCATGTCAGCTAAATTTCTTACCTCGACTGGAGGTTGCTGCTTGGTTACAAATTATAGATGAGGCGTAGGGGCGTATGGCGGTATGTCAAAGCCTATTGTGAGGAAGTTGCAAACAAACTTTCAAAACCAAGCTGATATGTATTGCTGCATGAATAATGAAGATGAGATTAAAGATAAGTTATCTGACAGAGCATAGTAACTGCCCAAAGGAAGCGTGTGGGTTTTAAAAGGACTTCCATCTGAAGTCAGCCGTTAACAGCTGGAGGAGTTCCAGGTCATCCATAAGATACCACAGGTTACACAGGAAGTACGCATCACACATCTCACCGCCACTCTCTAACAGGCTGTCCTGAGGAAACCTCGGCCATTAGTGCTTCATCCACTGAAGACCATAGGGAAGAGAGAGCAGCATACATGACTGCATGGACAGGTTTTAGTTATCCACATGGAGGAATTACACAAAAAAATAATCACAAAGAAGAATGTAATATAGGTTTAACCCTCCTGTTATGTTCAGGGTCAGATTGACCCTTTTCAAAGTTCAAAAATCATAAAAAAAAAATTTAAAGTTTTTTTCGTAGTCTTCTTCTACTTGCCTAATATTTGCAACCCCCCTGCATGTTTATATTGCATAGATACTGTTCGTGAGTCACCCTAACCCTAACCCTAATCCTAATCCTAATCCGAACCCATTTCTGGTTCTGGTTCTGTTTGCTGGGGTTTGGTTCCAGTTCGATTCTTGTTCGATTCTGGTTCTGGTTCGGTTCTGGTTCTGGTTTGGTTCTGGTTGGGTTCTGGTTTGGCTTGGTTAGGTTCTAGTTCGGTTCTGGTTCGGGTCTGGTTCAGTTCTGGTTCAGTTCTGTTTCGGTTCGGGTCTGGTTCGGTTCTGGTTCTGTTCTAGTTTGGTTCGGTTCTGGTTCGGTTCTGGTTCGGTTCTGGTTCTGGTTCTGGTTCGGTTCTGGTCTGGTTCTGGTTCTGTTCTGGTTCTGTTCTGGTTTGGTTCTGGTTGGGTTCTTCGGCTTGTTTAGGTTCTGGTTTGGGTCTGTTCTGGTTGGGTTCTGGTTGGGTTCTTCGGCTTGGTTAGGTTCTGGTTTGGGTCTGGTTTGGGTCTGGTTCTGTTTGCTGGATTTCGGTTCCGGTTCGGTTCTTGTTCGGTTCTGGTTTGGTTCGGTTTGGTTCTGGTTCAGTTTGGTTCTGGTTGAGTTCTGTTCTGTTCTGGTTCGGTTCTGGTTCGGTTCGGGTTCGGTATTGGTTCAGTTCTGGTTCGGGTCTGGTTCAGTTCTGTTTCGGTTCTGTTCTGGTTCGGTTCTGGTTCGGTTCTGGTTCTGTTCGGTTCTGGTTCAGTTCTGGTTCGGTTCTGGTTCGGTTCTGGTTCGGTTCTGGTCTGGTTCGGTTCTGGTCTGGTTCGGTTCTGGTCTGGTTCGGTTCTTGTTCGGTTCTGGTTCGGTTCTCGTCTGGTTCTGGTTTGGTTCTGGTTTGGTTCTGGTTTGGTTCTGGTTTGGTTCGGTTCTGGTTCGGTTCTTATTCGGCTTGGTTAGGTTCTGGTTTGGGTCTGGTTCGGGTCTGGTTCTGTATGCATGAGTTTGCTTCTGGTTCTGTTTGCTTAAGTTTAGTTCTGGTTCTAACCCTAACCCTAACCCTAACCCTAACCCTAATCATAATCCTAACCCTAACCCTAATCCTAACCCTAACCCTAACCCTAATCATAACCCTAATCCTAATCCTAACCCTAACCCTAATCCTAACCCTAACCCTAACCCTAATCATAACCCTAATCATAACCCTAATCCTAACCCTAACCCTAATCCTAACCCTAATCCTAACCCTAACCCTAACCCTAATCCTAACCCTAACCCTAACCCTAACCCTAACCCTAATCCTAACTCTAACCCTAACCCTAACCCGAATCCTAACCCTAACCCTAACCCTAACCCTAACCCTAACCCTAACCCTAATCCTAACCCTAACCCTAATCCTAACCCTAACCCTAATCCTAACCCTAACCCTAACCCTAACCCTAACCCGAATCCTAACCCTAACCCTAATCCTAACCCTAACCCTAATCCTAACCCTAACCCTAATCCTAACCCTAATCCTAACCCTAATCCTAACCCTAACCCTAACCCTAATCATAACCCTAACCCTAATCCTAACCCTAACCCTAATCCTAACCCTAACCCTAATCCTAACCCTAATCCTAACCCTAACCCTAACCCTAATCCTAACCCTAACCCTAATCCTAACCCTAACCCTTACCCCAATCATAACCCTAACCCTAATCCTAACCCTAACCCTAACCCTAACCCTAACCCTAACCAGAATCATGACCCTAACCCTAATCATAACCCTCATCCTAATCCTAACCCTAATCCTAATCCTAATCCTAACCCTAACCCTAATCATAACCCTAATCCTAACCCTAATCCTAACCCTAACCCTAATCATAACCCTAACCCTAACCTGAATCATAACCCTAACCCCAACCCTAACCCTAATCCTAACCCTAACCCCAACCCTAATCCTAACCCTAATCATAACCCTAACCCTAATCATAACCCTAACCCTAATCCTAACCCTAATCCTAACCCTAACCCTAATCATAATCCTAACCCTAACCCCAACCCTAACCCTAACCCTAATCCTAACCCTAACCCCAACCCTAACCCTAACCCTAATCATAATCCTAACCCTAACCCTAATCCTAACCCTAACCCTAACCCTAATCATAACCCTAATCCTAATCCTAACCCTAACCCTAATCCTAACCCTAACCCTAACCCTAATCATAACCCTAATCATAACCCTAATCCTAACCCTAACCCTAATCCTAACCCTAATCCTAACCCTAACCCTAACCCTAATCCTAACCCTAACCCTAACCCTAACCCTAACCCTAATCCTAACTCTAACCCTAACCCTAACCCGAATCCTAACCCTAACCCTAACCCTAACCCTAACCCTAACCCTAATCCTAACCCTAACCCTAATCCTAACCCTAACCCTAATCCTAACCCTAACCCTAACCCTAACCCTAACCCGAATCCTAACCCTAACCCTAATCCTAACCCTAACCCTAATCCTAACCCTAACCCTAATCCTAACCCTAATCCTAACCCTAATCCTAACCCTAACCCTAACCCTAATCATAACCCTAACCCTAATCCTAACCCTAACCCTAATCCTAACCCTAACCCTAATCCTAACCCTAATCCTAACCCTAACCCTAACCCTAATCCTAACCCTAACCCTAATCCTAACCCTAACCCTTACCCCAATCATAACCCTAACCCTAATCCTAACCCTAACCCTAACCCTAACCCTAACCAGAATCATGACCCTAACCCTAATCATAACCCTCATCCTAATCCTAACCCTAATCCTAATCCTAATCCTAACCCTAACCCTAATCATAACCCTAATCCTAACCCTAATCCTAACCCTAACCCTAATCATAACCCTAACCCTAACCTGAATCATAACCCTAACCCCAACCCTAACCCTAATCCTAACCCTAACCCCAACCCTAATCCTAACCCTAATCATAACCCTAACCCTAATCATAACCCTAACCCTAACCCTAATCCTAACCCTAATCCTAACCCTAACCCTAATCATAATCCTAACCCTAACCCCAACCCTAACCCTAACCCTAATCCTAACCCTAACCCCAACCCTAACCCTAACCCTAATCATAACCCTAACCCTAATCCTAACCCTAACCCTAATCATAATCCTAACCCTAACCCTAACCCTAACCCTAATCCTAACCCTAACCCCAACCCTAACCCTAACCCTAATCCTAACCCTAACCCTAATCATAACCCTAACCCTAATCCTAACCCTAACCCTAATCCTAATCCTAACCCTAATCCTAACCCTAACCCTAACCCTAATCCTAACCCTAACCCCAACCCTAACCCTAACCCTAATCCTAACCCTAACCCTAACCCTAATCATAACCCTAACCCCAACCCTAATCCTAACCCTAACCCCAACCCTAACCCTAACACTAGGAATTACTCTAAAAAATAATCACAAAGATAGAATGTAATATAGGTACAAAAAAGAGATGACATTGCCTTCAGGTTTTCAAACATTTGAGTGAACGTGTCTGTGTTATGGTTCAGATTTCAAACTCTGATACTCAGGATGTAAACCTGCAGTTTGAATGAGAAACAAACGAAGAGATCAACATCTCCAGGTTATCTTTCGGTTATCTCTCTTCAGTACTCAGCACCACCAAATATTCAGCTAAATAATAAATAAAGGAGTTTATTTTCTGACTTGTGGGAGAGTAATTGACTCCTCCAGCTCATGACGTGTGAACCTCTGACACTGACTTTTGGAGGAATGGAGAGAACTTTTCATTCTCTAGAGACTCTTCTTCACCTCCAATGAGGCAGACTCTGACAGAGTAAAGCTGCAGCCTGAGGACGAGACAGGGAGCTAAAACAGGCTTTAAGGTGGAGTCCCCTTTGTGTTTGAGTCAGAAACACATCACATGAGTGTGCAGTTCAATGCCTAAAGGCTGGGGAAGTGAAGCAGAAGAGGATATCGTTGTGGAAGTAGGGCTTTTAGAAAGAGCTGGGCAACCTGGAAACTCAACACAACTGAACTTCATCTGTGTCACATCTCTCATGATATACATGGAGCATGAAGGTGCTGCAGATTGTAAAAAGAGGTATTACAATCTCTGGAAAGAGGTTTCATTTTCACAACTGAAAATGTCCATAAAATGTTGCACAGAGTGATGAGAAGTAGATGAGGAGTGTATTTATTTATTTAGAGGGACAGTGCGTATTAATGAACATTTCAGTAGAGCATCCATGTAAATATACCAGAGTTAGCCATAAGGCAAATTTTCATCTGTAATCCCATATAGGAATAGATGTTTTTGGACTAGAGCCTGATTTATACTTCTGCGTCGAATCATTAGCCTAGCCTACGCCGGAGGTCTGCCTAGCTCCCGTACCCGCGCAGAGGCCTACGCACATTGCCGACGTGCACCTCCTCCAAAATGTAACTGTGCGTTGAATCAACACAGACTGCAAGTACTGTGATTGTATTTCCTGCATTTACAGCACTTCCGGAATCCCCCCTCATCGGATGTGTATTTCATCTCCTCCTCTCTATTCTTCCCTGTGATCCATCCATCCATCTTCTTACACTTATCCGGGTCCGGGTCGCGGGGGCAGCAGCCTCAGCAGGGAAGCCCAGACACTCCTCTCCCCGGCAATTTCCACCAGCTCTTCTGGGAGGATACCGAGGCGCTCCCAGGCCAGCTGAGAGACATAGTCTCGCCAGCGTGTCCTGGGCCTTCCCCGTGGCCTCCCCCCAGTCGGACATGCCCGAAACACCTCCCCAGGGAGACGTCCGGGAGGCATCCTGACCAGATGCCCGAACCACCTCATCTGGCTCCTCTCGATCCGGAGGAGCAGCGGCTCTACTTTGAGCCTCTCCCTGATGTCTGAGCTCCTGACCCGGTCTCTAAGGCCGAGCCCAGCCACCCTGCGGAGAAAGCTCATTAGGGCCGCTTGTATTTGCGATCTTGTTCTTTCGGTCACTACCCACAGCTCATGACCATAGATGAGGGTTGGAACATAGATTGACCGGTAAATTGAGAGCTTTGCCTTCTGGCTCAGCTCTCTCTTCACCACGACAGACCGGTACAGCGTCCGCATCACTGCAGACGCCGCCCCGATCCATCTGTCAATCTCGCTCTCCCTCTTCCCCTCACTCCTGAACAAGACCCCAAGATACTTAAACTCCTCCGCCTGGGGCAAAGACTACCCTCTGACCCGGAGAGGGCAAGCCACCCTTTTTCCGACTGAGCACCATGGCCTCAGACTTGGAGGTGCTGATCCCCATTCCTGTGATCATGTCTGCATAATAAACAGCAACATGTATCAGCTGTAGATTGACATAACACACTCTGAATCTCTGTGGAAAAGTAAACAGAGATCGTAGCGGGAGCATAAACAGGCAACCGACTATCAGCGAGACCACACTGCCCTCAAGTGTTTTGGCGGAGAATTGCTGCACGACACGGACACATCGTCGCACAAGTATGTGGGACTCATCTCCTCGTCGACCACTGCTGCGTAGGATTGCCGCAGAAGTATAAACCAGCCTTTTGCCCTACTCTTTTACATACAACTGTAATTGTTGTTGAGGTTACGGTCCACTCGACAGACTGTAAAACACAGTGGATAGAACAACAGCTATCCAATGTGAGGTCACAACTTTTACAGCTCCCCCTGGTGACCGGCTGCAGCATGCTTCATAAGCCTGATTCCTCCTTTAAAACAGATGGAACATGGCTTTAACTAGAAAGTAAAATTACATGTCAAATGATTTATTCTAGGACATGCTTTCTGTCATAGTTATAGTTAGAGTCAACATCTGTGGTGCTGTGGACTGTACCAACCTGTGGGATCGGTGGCGTTTTATCTGTGCAGAGTTAAATGTGTGTTTTGGTTGGTGGAAGAGGTGTGACGTTAATCCTGTGGCTCCACCAGTCAGGCTGCTTCTGCTCATGTCTTGGCTCAACAAGCACAAAATGTCAGCACACATCCAGGCGATACTGGTGACAGGGGTGATACTGGTGACAGGGGTGAATAAGATGCAGCTCACTTTGTATTAAAAGTGCATCTGTGGCCTTTTATTTCAGGAGTTGTTCTACAAAAAGCTCAGAGACTGTGACTCAGGCTTTTACAGTGTACTTGTAAGTGTTATCAGTTTAATCACAGTGTAGTCACAGACAGAGAGCCCTAACAATGGTTATCATTATTCTCCTCAGTGGACGGAAAATCAAGCAGCGCCTTCGAGACCTTCAATCACAATTGTTTACAAGTGTGAGTGGTGTTTGTGATTTCTCTGAGAGGCTTGTTCATTCCCAAAGGTGACTTATCCCACTTCAGCATCACAGTCAGATGTAATTGCAGTTACTTTGGTCTGATTAGGACACAATAAAAAGCTGTAATTTTGATATCAGGGGGTCTAAATCTGCTGGTGAAAGCCGGATCGGTGTCAAGAATGAGAGACTCTTTATGTGTTACTTAGATTTTTGTTTGAATGTGGTATGCAGTGGACATTACAGCTCTGACTTTGACTCATGTGAGACCTGAAGAGCTCAAAGATGTTCCATCTCCATTTTTCAGAAGCTGCAGTACAGGCTGCTGTTTGCAATGTTTGTTTTTTTTTCATTTTATTTTATTTATAGGCGCCTTTCTGGAAACCCAAGGTCACCTTTCAACATAGCAATAATAAAAGCAACACTCAACAGTAAATAAATACATACATTAGAATAAAGAATACAGGTACTAGAAAAATGAAAGGGGGAGGGGAAGTCATTCCAGTCCCAAGGAGACGGATTAGAGTGCGTATGCTTGTCGGAAAATTTGAGTTTTTAGGCGGGATTTGAAGGTGGTGGGAGAGGTTGTCATGTCCTGCTATGTTTATTTCATTTTGCTTTCTGGCGATCTTATTAGCCCTTCCCTGCTGTGCATGTTGCATGTTTTCACCTGTGCCTTGACTGTGTCACCTTCTCAATGTATGAGGTCAAGTCACGTTGTTGTTTTCTTCTACGCCAGATCGTCCATTGCACCTGCACAGTTGTGTTAATGCTTGCTTGCAGCTTGCATTCACGTCTTCCACGCCTTTATTGCAAGCAGCAACCTCCGGCCGCGAGAATTGAAGCCAATGCCAACGTGTTAAAAAACTGCAGTTCAACGAGTGTCCACTAGAGGCTGGCTCCGGAAGTACCGGAAACCACATACACACAAATTCAAGACAGCCGATCTTCACAGCAGAAATAAACATGTTTACAGCCTGGTACAAAAAAATTAGTGTAATCTGGATAGCTCATTTTTTGATCGGCACACACGGTATGAGGGGTGAATTTTTCTTAACACGACAGTTCAGAAGATATTAAGAGTAAGGCAAGACAAGGCAGCTTTATTTGTATTGCGCATTTCATACACGAGGGCAACTCAATGTGCTTTACATTAAAACATTAAAAGCATTGAGACGTTCAGACAGGCATACAATAACAATTAAAATGACGAATATAATAAAACAGAAAAGAAAAGGAAAATTAGAAATAAATAAAAAATTACATAAAATTTTTTAATTTAAAGTGGGTTAAAATGAGCTAAGACAGGAAGGCAGTGGCAAATAAAAAAGTCTTAATCTTTGATTGATCTTTTAAAAGAGGTGAGAGTTGGAGCAGACCTGCAGCTTTCAGGGAGTGTGTTCCAGATATGTGGTGCATAATGACTAAACGCTGCTTCACCATGTTTCGTTCTGACTCTAGGGACTGAAAGCAGACCAGTACCTGATGACCTCAGAGGTCGAGGTGGTTCATAAAGTAGTAGCAGATCAGCAATGTATTTTGGGCCTAAACCATTCAGTGCTTTATAAACCATCAGCAGGATTTTAAAGTCTATTCTCTGACAGACAGGAAGCCAGTGTAGAGATTTTTGCCCATTTAAGGACATGACTGACTAGACTGACAGGCGGGAACACTAGCTGTTGGCTAGGAGGCTCAAAGCCCGCCCTCTTTACCTCACACTAGCTCGACAGAAGTTTGGTTGAGTTCAGCGTTTCCAATATGGCTCCTGCCGACAATTGGCTTCAAAACAGCGCTCAGGAACAGAATGGGTGACGTCACGGATACTACTTCCATTATTTATACAGTCTATGGTTTTCACCTGTGCCCTAACTGTCTCACCTTCTCAATGAATGAGGTGAAGTCATGCTGTTGTTTTCTTCCATGCCACCTTCATCCATTGCACCTGCAGAGTTGTGTTACGTCTTCCACGCTTTTATCTCTGCATTTCGTGGATCGGTCAGGTTTTTGGTGAGCTTGTGAATGAGTGGTTTATGTGTGAGGGGGTCCTCTGTAGTGAAATTATTAACAGCTACATGTTCAAACTGTAAGAAAGGTGACATTGAGAGTGTTGATGGAGGCAGTAGAAACAGAGCTTGTGTTTTCTTTTTATATGACTGGAACGAGACACATGAGGGTGTTGAAGGGGAAACAGAGAACAGAGTTTAATATCTCATTGCAGAAAAAAAAATAAACGTTTCTCAGCCGTCAGAGCCGAATATGATGTCAGAGTTTACAGGTCACACAACACAGACCTGTTTCTCAGAGGGCTGACATTTTACAACAGAGCCCGGAGGAAGGTAATCACTCGCTCCTGCTGCCTTACTCGCTCACTCGCTCGCACAAGGACCCCTCCTCCCTCCTGCAGACACACACACACACACCATCACACACATTCACCCTAATCTAAGCAGCTTGACCTTACCCTGAAGCCGAGGTAAAACATAATTTTAGAACGAGTTTCCTTTTAACCCTCATGCTACCAGGCGAGATGCAGGGCGCGATAAGCCCGGCCCTAAACTTCACCCTCAGTTGAGTTTGACTGATGGCCACAGCAGTCTTTACTCTGTTCACTGTAGTGTGACTTTATTCTTCACTGACTGATCGCTCCTTCTCCTTCAGGCTTAGGAGAGTGATGCTACAATTCTGATTAGGCCCTACAAAGACTCACACATCATTCATTGAGCTGTTTTTTAAGAAATGTAACCCTCATTTTTTTGTTGTTGGTCCTTGAAGTGTCACCACCAGGATGTGAAATACTGACACATTTTGCTTTAGTATTGAAGTACTCAGGAGTTTTCTTTTGGGTCTGTGTTCTTTCCTTGTAACATTTTCTACGTCACAAAGAAAGAAGGACCCACATGCAGACATTAAAACATTTAAAAACAAAAGAAGAAGAAGGAAAAAGGTCAAACAAAAGTAACTTAAAAGCATCCCAAAGGGAACACAAGGGATCCACGGAGAGCATGAGAACACAAGTGACAAAAGAGGCGATGTAGACATGAGAAGACACGATGATCCCACACAATACTGACAGGGTCAAACAGACACAGGTGAGACACAATGAGACACAGGTGGAAGAAGTCCGCACACAATCAAAGGAGAGGGTAAACAGACAAAGGCTGTGTTCGAATCCGCCTGCTATACTAGCAGTGTGTACTGATTTGGCCAAAATTCAGTATGTAGTGTGTGCAAAATCTGCAGTGTGCCAAAACTACCTGGATGTCGTACTGATTCAGGAAAATGTTTCAGTATGCAGCGGACCGCTTTCCTTCAAGCACCGTTTCCCACAAAGCACAGCGCTAACGTTCTCCTTCTTTTTACCTTTACCAATGAAAAAAAATCTGGATTGAAATGGTCTAAGATCTGTTTTGAGTTACCCTTGGGAATATGTTTTTAGGTACCTGATTAAAGCTAATTTGAGTTACTAATTCAATACCCTAACCAGCTAGAGTTTTGTGTTTCAAGGAACTCTTTTAAGTTCTGTTTTCTGTCCCTTGTTTCTTTACCTCTCTATTTTAACACACTCTTTAAAAACTCAAAGGTTGTCAAAGGTGACTTTAAGTGTCTGTGATGTGGTACAGTTGTACTCTTAAATATGTTTTAAGAGGCCTTTTGTAGTTTGTTCTGAGGTTCTTGTTTTCTACCTCCTGTAAGAGACCTTTAAGCATCTGTTTCAAGGCACCCTTTACTGTCTGTTTTGAGGTGCAAACATGTTATCTGTTAAACATCTGCTTGGAGGTTTGTTTTGTCATATAATGCATGATTATGTCTTGTTCAAGGTTACCTTTAGTGTCTGTTTCAAGGTACCTTCATCACATATTAAAGGCACCCTTCAGTATTTGATGAGAGGTTGGTTTTAGGTGAGTGTTATGGCACCTCTTCTGGCTAGTTTTAACATCTTACTTTTCCACCTTTTTTGAGCCAAGGCACATTTCATACATTTAAAAAAATCCTGAGTCACACCGCCAACCAAAGGTTTTACAAAATGACACATTTAGTCTCTCAATATATGAATCTATTTATCTGAGAGAGAGACTTTGGCTACTTCTTTAACTGTGTCAGGGCGAAGCATCTTATTTACAATAGCTTTTGCAGGTAGTATTAATGTCTCTGCTACAAAGTGTGGCTTTTTTGAGCTAGCTTTGAGGGCTCTTGCTGTCAGTGTTGTAATTTTTTCTCATAAAAGTTGCCTTTTCAGCTACCCATATTACGCTCTTCATCCGGGTCAGAATTTTGTCCAGGGCCCAGTTTGGAGTTTTCATTTTTCTTTTTTGAATATTTATCCATCGCTGTTGTACGCCTACGTCTTATCACATACACCTCACACACGCGTCATTAATTCTATTGTCTTAAATTAACAAGGTCATTAGTGTGCTTTATTGCCACCCAGTGGATGGTTAGCGCAGGTCAGGACATGGACAAGAATTTAATTACTCCGCCAGTCACTACACTGCAAGCACAGACACATTAAATGGGAAATTATTTGCAGTATATGAATAATGTTTTTTTGGGACTAATTGAGTGAAATTTGAAAATGTCCCACGGCACACCTGACAATCTGTCATGGCACACTAGTGTGCCACGGCACAGTGGTTGAAAATCACTGTCTTACTCCATGTTTTTGACTGTTTGCAAGACAACTTTAGCATTATTCTGAAGATCTGTGTAAGGACTCTTTCTTATGAACATGCTGAGTCTGTTTTAAGGTGCCCTTAACTGTATCCTTTAAGGTCTGTTTTCTGTCTTCAAACACATGACTAATGTCTTTATAGTTGTTTATTCAACACAGAACTCAAACTCCTCTCTCCTCAAATGTCTGTCTGATGAAACTATTAAGATATCTCCATCACACACAAAGAGCAGGAGAAAGGCTTCTCCTCATACCTGAACCCTCTTCCTCAGAGAGTCTAGAGTTTTCAGATTCCCTTCCACATTCAGACATTTCTTCCTCCTGTCTCTCCCCTGAATTCTTCTTTGTCTCATTTTGGTCTTCTTAATCATTAACAAGACAAAGGCCCTCCCCTCCTCGCTGTGTATCTGTGCTGAGATCTGTACTGAGAGACATGTTTGATGGGTCGTTGCGCTCATTAACTGGAACAGAAGGATGTGGCCTCTGCAGGAAGGTATTTGAAAGTCCATTATTGGATCCCTTGGATGCCGAACCACAAGTTTCTCTGACACTGAGGTGCTTTGTGGTAAATGTCAGTTATCATTCAAACTTAGTTTAAAAGCTACCTGAGGAGTTTTTTGAGTATGACATTTCATACAGACTGGATCACATACTGATTTCTTATTCTCGTTAATGAACCATTTAATATGCTTTGTCTTCTTTTTTTGGCACAGAGAAGTTAAAGTTGTGGTGTCTATTTCAGGGATGATTGGTACTTTATTGAAAAAGTCACTTTGTGTGCTGAAAGACAACAAGATCAACAATCTGTGTTTTCAATTAAAATAAACACAACTGTTTCCGTTTAAAGATCCCAAAGGAGCCAACAAATGCAGAAACACATTTCTCCAGTTCTTTTTTATTGTTGGAGTCAATTAAAAATTTAACACACGCAGCATTTAATTGATTTAAATTTTCCCCAACCACTGTTTTATAACTGCATTTCATTTGGCTGTCTTTAAATAACAGATTTCTCTGCTCTTTTGGTTTTTCATTGTTACTTTAAAGGCTCCTGCTCTCATAATTAACGGACTGTTCTGTCATTAAAGAGACACATTTTTGAATTAAATACAGAAAAGCTTTTATGGAGGTCAAAGCTTAAAATAGAGTATACAATTTGTTGTATTTAGAATTCAAGCAAAATGTTGTCAGCTTGATATTAAAATATCACTTAACTTGTCACTTGCCACATTTTGGCTCAGATGTCCCCTCCTGCTGTCCTGATAAGAGACTTCAGTTTCCTCATGCTGCTCGGGAAGCTGTCCTTCTCACTAAATGCACTTAAATGCATGACACGTCGTATTTGCAACATCAGAAGTCTCAACTCAGAGCTTACCAGGATGACTTGAAGGCAGCATTAAATCAGGCAACATGAAAGAGATCAACTCTGTGAGGGGAAAAAAATGGCACAAATACTACAACAAAAACTTGGCACAGAACATTCCCCTCTTTCACTCAGGGTTGAGGATTTGAAACATACCGTCTGCTGTATCCTGTCTGTTACCTGAGCTCTATAGCTGAGACTCTAAACTATGGTAAAGGAACAGGTAGTAGAGTAACTCTCCTCCTTTTCATCCTTTTGACATAACCCCTGAAGTGTGGATCATTGAATGCACAGAGCTGTGGCTCTGCAGCTCCATGTCAGCCCGCAGCAGTGGAGCTGGCTTGCCCAGCCTTTACACGGCTCCAGAAAATGCAGAACTGTTCATCCAATAGCTCCACATTTCTCTGGTATAACTCCGAGGTCTGTTTGCTTCCATGCAACAATTTGGCTACAGAAGACTGGGAACTGGCTGCACAAGCTGTTTGGAGAGCTGTGATGGATATGTCGGGCTCGGTTTTTTGGAGCTGCATAAAGACGACTACTTTGAACAACTGTTGGATGAAAGCAGGGAGCCAAACTGACGCTGTTTGAGGTTCATCAGCAAATCTACGATGATTAGAGATTCTACATAATGCTCAAGTGGTTAACAGGGGTGTGCATTTTGAGTATGGACAGTGGTTTAGACACCCAAGAGAGGCAGATTTATCCCTTGGTTGTTTTCAGTGCTGTTGCTCTTGGTATGGATTTTTTTGTTTTTCTAGGAGCATTAGAAAAACTCTGATTTCTGTCTGGGTTTTTAAAGGTTTAATTACAAAATCATTTCATTTTGGAGAGAAGGAGACCTAAAAATAACAGCGGGGGATGACAATCAGAGGAGAAAGCCAAACCAATGCTTAATCAGCAGCATTTCCATTTAACCAAGAACTGTAAGCGGGAAAGCTGCATCAGCATTCTTTACAGGTTGTAAGTAAGCAGGAAAAACATTGCAAACAAATAAATGTCCACATGAAGAATATTGTGCAGACTAGAATGAAAAACAGGCCTCTTATTCAAGTGGAGGCTTTATCATTTGAAGGTAAAGGCATTAGCAAGTTAATGGACTGTGTATATATATATTGTGCTTTATCAAGTCTTGTGATGTCTGAGCACTTTTACATTCACCCAGCATGATGTGTGCAGCCCAAGGACACTTTGGCATGAGGATAGCAGGACCTAGGATCCAACCCTCGATCTTGCGACTATACCACTGAGGCACAGCCGCCATACAAGTGAGGTAATTGGTAACTTCTCTTTGAGTTAGATGTTGCACAGAAGACAGTTTGAAACTTCTGCAGCATCAATGCTGCAAAAAACAACAGTCATGTCTCAGCCTCAGCATCATGCTCGTAAAGACTTTGCTAAAACGTCGCCCCTCTACAGCTGCAGGTCCGGTCCTGATAGTTGATCATTCTGTTGTCTGTGTTCAGTCCAGTAATGATGCTGGAGTCATATTCCTTTAAAATGGTGACCTTTTCCTTGCATATCAGAAAAATACTGCAATATCCGTCTTTCCTAAAACAGTGTGTTCTCCATCCACCTTCCTTTATGGCTAGGAAAGAGACGTCTTCATCATTAGCAACCAAACAACAAAAAAGTCTCACACAGATGAAGCGAATTATACGTGCAAATAGAATGAACAATCTGAACTCCAGCGATTCATTCGTGCAGCGATAGCCAATCAGTGTGCAGATCCTCCAGTGACGTATGGACCATCAGAGATTCACTCATCTTGAATATATCAGACACATGATACACACTTTGTAACACTGTCTACTTTTTATGGGCTCAGGAGTAAACAGGAGCTCACTGTGAGGAAAGTTAGTGAGGAGGTCGGATTATCTAGTACATTTTGAAAACCTTTGTCTGTTACTTGAATCCAGCTACTGGTTGTACTAGGAAGTTAGCTCCACCCCCTTTAGCATGAAGTATCTGATAGGAAATAAGTAACTTACATAAAACAAGTCAAGGAGAAACCTATGTTGTCCCAGACTCTCAAGGAAATTAGATTGAGACCCCCTTCCTGTTTAGTGACTTGCATGGACAAGTTTTGTGACCCTTAGGCCAGCATAGCCAAGGAGAGTACAATAAATAACTAGAAGTTAAGATAAGTTTGGGCTCTCTAGTAGGCTATGTCACTGGCTCACAGACCTATAAATGGTCTTGGTCAACAGCATTCTGGGATTCAGCAGATTTGCAGAGCTGTTCTCCCAAGCATTCCGCGGTGCTTGTTCAATACTGGTTTTGATTCTTGTAATAAACATATTACTATGCAAGCAAGCCAGTGTCACAAAGATTCCTTCTGCATTTGCACATCACGGGCGGTCAAGATACAACAAGCATAACTGGCTTCACCATTAAATATAGCTTTTATCTTCTGCTCTCAAAAACTTGCGAAAAAAACAAACGTGCAAGCAACTTTAGCTTCTGACCTGTGATTATTTTGTAAAACAAGATGTCATGCTTTTATTGAATGGTGTTTTTATTACAATTTTAGGCTGCATGTTGTAAGCTGTATGCCTTACCTCCTTCCTTCTACTCCGTTCTGTGCAGGAGGGAAAAGACTGAGAGAGAACAATCAATCAATCTTTTTTTCGCCAAATCACAACAAACGTTATCTGAAGACGCTTTTACAAACATAGGAGGTCTAGACCACTCTATGTCAAATTATGAACAGAGACCCAACTTCAAGACAGGGTAAGACTCAGTCTGACCCCACCTTAATCCATCATGAGCATTACACATTGCAGTATTTAGCTACAGTGGTGAGGAAAAACTTCCTTTTAACAGGCAGAAACCTCAGGCAGGACCAGACTCATGTTAGACAGCCATCATGCCTCGACTGAGTTGGGTCTGGAAAGACAGATAGAGGGGAGTAAGAGAGAGAGGTGATAGTGATGAGACGAGTAGTAGAAGCTGTTGCTGCTGGAGTCCAGCACGTCCGTATCAGCTGGAGTCCAGAATGTCCACAGCAGGAGGAGGACGTCTACGGCAGCTACAGAGGACAGAGTTAGGGTGAGAAGCCTGTTTGGGTTGCATGCTCTACCTCCCTCTTTCCAAAGAAGGAAGAGAGGAGAGAAGAGAGAGAGAAAAGGAGATGAATGATTTTCACTTTACCTTTGTCTGGGCCCCTCACTGAGATGTTGACTTGTCCATTGATCTGGCGACTACACCAAATGGACTTTATCTACATCAACTGACTTCAGCATGCTGGACAAGAGTAGTTAACCCCTAACACTGGGGTAAGATGCAGGACAGAAGCAGCAGCCAGCATCCACCTCTGACGTCCAACTGTCTCACTTTTACATTCAAGAGGATTTCATTTTGGAAGTATAAACACAGAAGCTTTTATTTTTGAGTGCCATGACATGTTGATGAAGCATCCTGATCTTGGTGCTATCATCACTTAATATTTGACTTCATCAACACTTTGGTTAATCTCTCAGAGGGTTTGGTTTTCTGCACCGACAGCTGCCGTCTTTTATTTTTGGGACGTGTTGTTTCCTTGGCCGTGATTTTACACTACATTTAAAAAAACGAACACTTTGAGAACGTTTGACTGAAACTGATTCTGGTATTTTTTTGCCTCGATACATTTGAATATAACAACGTTTAAGCCAATGAGTTGGATAAATTATTCTCTACTTCCCAACCCAAATTTTATCCCTGGCGCGGTGATTTGGAGAAATGAATTGGCAGAAAGTAAAACCCGTTCTGTAAACGGAGTAAATATGAAAAACCCAGAGCTGAAAACATTTGGATACTTTTTAGGAGAATATCTGGAGACTTATTTTCCCTCATGTCACACCAGATGGAGACTTGAGAGGTTCTGCAGCCATTTCTCTTTAGCTGAAATCCCTAAGATGCCTTAAAATAGAGCAAAGTCCTCTGAGAATGAAGTGTTTTGGTCTCTGTCGACCCACCTCATGTAACTCCCCCCTCCCTCCACAGACCCCGAACCTGGGTTACCTCAGTGGGGACTCCTCACGGTGATTGACAGGCACCTCTCGCCCTCCGTTCCTCTGTGTTTAGAGACTGAAAGATTATCTACCCCCCTGCTCTGTCTTTTTAAAGGACCCAGGCCTTATCCATCCATCCTCTCCCCTCCCCCTCCACCTTCCCTTCCACTATAAAAACATACCAATCTATATCCACACAAATCAAACCAACCAACTGTGTGCCGGCACCAGCACATGTGTGTGTATGCAAGTCCTTGTTGGCTTATAGCTCTGCGAATAAGAGAGCTGTGGGAGTGCTGCATATAAAATTCATAGGCTGCTTGTGGAGAAAATAATAAGGGAGAAAGCTCTTAGAGACCTGCTTCCAGCTCTTCTAATGCAGCTAAACAGATTGTGTGTTTGCTCTAAGTGTTCAGTGCGGATATGTGTGAATATGTAGAGTAGACTGTGTTAGTGCTTCTGCAGGTTCATTTGGACCCGGCTGTGGACCAGAGGCACGCTGAAGTAAATAACTCAGTAGGTGTTCGGGCCGGCCGGCTGTCACAAGGGGAACATGTTGATTTATTTTACTCTCTGCAATGACAGAGGGAGGGACAGAGGGGAGAGATGGAGGCCTGAGATCAAAGAGGGGATGGATGGAGAGGTTGGAGCGATGGATGGTGGAAGGGGAGAGGTGAAGGCAGCAGGGGGGAAGAGGTGATTGAAGAGCCAAGGCCGGAGGGACGGCTCTGTCCAATCTGTATACAAGGCAGGAGCATGAATACAGAGAGATGGATGAAGTCGTGATTTGTAGGTGAGAGACGGCAGGAAGTCAGAGAACTACAGAGCTACAGGCGGAGGACGGCTGACAGAACAGTCTCTTTGAAAGCAACTGGAAATCATACACAACCTTTTTACCCTGTAATATAATTTTATGAACAAAACAGAGTGTCTCAAAAGTACAAGAAACTAAATCCACATTTGAATGTTGTCATTTAAGTTTCTGTAAACTTTCCTGATGCTGGGTTTGAAACAGGCTCTGTTGACGTTTATCTCAACCTCCAGAAATGCAAAGGCTTTTCTGGGATTGTTGGGGCTTTAATGCATGATTTTGCAACAACTTCTTTTTTTTTTTTCAAGTTTTGGGGCTTTTTATCTGTGCAACACATTAAACATCCACCAAGTGACTCCACCCTAAACATTGTGGTTCAGCTAAACAGACAAATGACTATTTTTAAGCAGTCATAGAAATATATTACAGGATGCATCATAAAGGATTAATCAGAGATGCTGAAAAAATCCTCAAATTGTGTGAATGCAAACTGCCACATTTTTCACCCTGATGTTATCCCGGATTTTCCCAACAGACCTCTTGGGAAATTTCTGCAATACGTCAAGTTGAGCTGATGTGTAAACGTAGCAGGAAAACTCAGAGCAAGTGAGCTGATGGTGTGATGATGCAAACCTACAACCGGTGCATGACTGGTGCAATCTTCATGCATAGAATGAAGCTGCTTTAGACTCATTTATGTCCTTTTCCACTCATAAGTTCATACTGGAGATATTTCCAGTTAATGAAGCAGTGATATGAGGGCAAGAAATGTTATTATAGCATCAGACTCTGCCTCAGTCGTCATTCTAGATGTCATACAGTGACTACAACAGTCTCCTATGTGACTCCTGTGGTGCCCTCTGTGGCCTGACAGGGAAGAACTTCAAACTCTGAGGGACATGTGTGAATAACAACTTTTCAGGCGGGCTGTGCTGAAACCTCCTCGAGTGCGTATATGAACAGAGCTAAAGACAGACCATTGCACCATCTCTCTCTAGAACACTACAGCTTTCTGCCAACTAAATTTAATCTCTTGTAGCAGTGCCCCTGATATATTTGAGATAGTTGGTTGAACCTGCATTAATTGTTGATATTCTTAGGTTTAGACTTTCCAGAGTAGCTAGTTTATGTTGTTATCAACTCTAAAATCCAATCATTGGAAAAGTAACACAGCAGATCTTGGTCTACTTGGGTTCAGCATAAGCATCATCAGTAGGCCAAGCTTTTCCAGCTGTACGTGTTACATGTTGACCGATATTCAGCCCATGTTTGAGCATAAGCAGGTTGAGGGTATTTCATGAATAATACAGCACTAGCTTACTTCACTGAGACACTTTTTTAGCATCATTGTGTAATTCCCTCCAAGCACAAACAGACACAAGTGGCTTTCCTTTTACTGATTTATTTGCAGCTTTGTTTGCAAACCCATCGTGAAAACTTGTTCGCTGCATGCTACATACAGGATGTAACAATGTTCAAACTTGTTCATACACAAACTCCATGCTTGAAGCCTGCGTCTTGCTCCGCGCTCCTGTGCTGTGAAGCATGCACATGAGAACCGCTTCACTGACATGCGATTTCAAAATAAAAGCACCATTGCTTCAAAATAAAACTACTTATAACGCATGTGCAAACACACACAAACAAACAAATTCTCTATTTGTCATACAAAAATACAAATATTAGAATTGCAACAATTACACATTGTTTTTCCTAACAGATAAGTGCATCTGAGCTAACGTGAATGCACACTGCTAACTTTGATACAGATAGCATGTAGGAACTCCTTTGATTCTGTCTCAAACATGCTGTGAAGGCTGCTCTACACTCACATGCAAAGCTGTCATTCAATAAGCCAAATGAATCAAAATGAGATAAGCCACACCCCCACAGTTTTGTGTGATATTAATGAAGGTTTATTTTTCTGCAGATATTTAATGACACTCCAAACGTAGACATTATCAGAGCCATGCAATTTCTTTAGCTTGTGCTGTATCTAAACTTAACCGCAGCAGCAGAACGTTGTTTGTACTTGGCATCTGGACTCCAAAAATCCCTCCTTGTAGATTAACTTTGCATGCAGGAATTGAGGTGTGATGGGATACTATCTTAAACTACCTATAACCAGAGCCTGCAGGTAGATGTTGGGGAGGTTGTGGGGCTGGAAGTTTGAGTGCAGCACTGGTGCAGGGCCGTGGTGACGATGGCAGAGCAGAGGCAGAGACTGGAAATCTTGCAGCGGGAGGATGTTTATGGGGTGATAGTGAGAATGACACATGACAAATCTCTGTGGCATGAGTGCAGGCGTCACTTCATTTTTTTTATCACTTGCTCTGTGTAACTCTGTGATGTGTTTGCATGTTGTTCTGACAGGGTGGGGCTTTTATTTGGGGCGTGAAGCTGCAGGTGATTGCAATCAGGTGAGAATGAAGCAAACATTTCCTGGCACAGTCGGCGTTCAGCGTGACGCTGTGAGTTTATTTTTACTCTTCATTGTGGTTTTGCATTTCCTGAATGATTCCTCCTTTGTGTGGAGTAAAGACAATATGCTGATGAGCAATGTAAACTAAAACTGCTGTGGAGAGATCTCTGGGTGCAGAGATGAAAAGCACATTAAACATTTTTCCTTGGCATAGAAAATGCAGCAGAAACTGGTTCACGAGTTCATCGCTCCGTGGTTTATTTAGATTCATTAAGTTTTGTTGAAAATCATCAAAGATTTTATTTCATCTTTACGACTCAAGCCAAATTTCCACAGGCTGTCTTGGAAGACACTCTGTTAAATATACCCCCATCTGCAGTGCAGCTGCAGTCTGAGCTGCATTGTGCGGTTCACTGCCATATGACGACGTGTTCAACACTTTGCTCAAGGCTTATCAGCACTAATTTATGACGGAGAGGAGAGTCTGACTTCTTTTCTCAGGGCTGTTTTACAGTCAGAGGAGTACTTCTCTAATATCTAAACCAGCAGTTCTATCCCGTTTGAGCCCACAAGGTCTGATTTTAAAAAAGACATTTGCACTTTCGACCCCTCATCTGAATCATAACCAAAGAGCCAGATTCTCTTCAATGATTGTGTCATTTAAATGTGTTTCAGAGGCCTAAAGAGGTGAAACTGACGCAGATTTCAGCAGACAAGAGATTAAGGAAAAGTCAGGAAGCAAAATATCATTCTGTGTTTCTGAAATATGCTTTCCTTCTTCTCCTCTATCCTGTTAATCTCTTTGTGACCTCTCAGATTTATATCTCGGCCCCTCAGGAGGGAGGTCCTGACCCTCAGGTTTAAACTGCTGCAGCACAAAGTGGTAAGACATGAATCGTGGGCTGAATTATTCAAAGCCTGTTCAGACCCTGCTGACTTGAGATTTTAAGGGGTATGTTAACAGTGAAATAACATCTTCCTCTGCTCCGTTTCCTCTGAGAAGGTGTGGTATTGTGTTAGTTTTGAACAGGGAATAACAAATCTGTGGGGATGTATCAGCACTATAATTGAATAAACAGTCCGGAGTGATTCTGTGCATCAATGTGACCGAGATAAATTCCTCTACATTTACAGTACTTGGTGTATGAAGTGATATAAAGCGATTCTGATTTTGTTTACAACATCATTACAGCAACAGGAATTAATTTACTTGTTTTCCTCTGCAGGGCCAAACAGGCCCGCAGCCAGAGCTTACTCATTATTTATGTCACACAAATTTCCCCCAAATTACATTTCTGTGGCCTTTTTGCATTTCTGTGCCAAATGAGATTATGCGCCAGCCGTGTGATGGTTTCAAATATACAAAGTGTTCTTTTAAAGGTTGAGCAGAACATGTATTATAATAATGTTAGCACACAGCTGCAGTAAATCCATGCTATAGCTGTATAATCAGACTTAATGCTCCTCTGTGATTATTAGACAAATACAATGGTGGAAAATGAGGAAATAAAAACGCAGTCGGACACATTTTTCTTGAGCTGGCTTATTGCTGTTATTGAAAACTTCTGGATCTTCAGACTGTGCTGCTGATTTCATACGAATAAAACACAAGGAACTTTAAAGATGCAGGATTTTAGTACATGAGAGCAGGGGCGTGTCCAGCCTGTGGTTTGACTGAGTTGGCTGAACTGGAGTCCTGACTTTTGCAGCACATGAACCTGTATTTACCCTTTCTATATCCTCTATCAATCAATCAGACTTTATTTGTACAGAGCTTTTCATACAATGATACTGTAACACAAAGTGCTGGACATAAAAAAAAGATGAAAAATAGAATAAATTAAAAATATAAAAAAATAAGAAGACCCCCCCCATCCTAAACCCAACCACAACCCCAACCCCCAAACCCTCCCCACAATCCATATGTAAGGTTGAGAACATGATATATGTAAAAAATAATAGTAATTAAAAATAAATAAATAAAAAATAAGTTGCTGACCAAACTGAGTAAATGCCGACATGATATCTTCATGAGGAAACACTGGAGGTAAAATAAGATGTTAAAACTCACCAAACTAAAGTAAGATAAGATAATAAAATGCTAAAAGATCAAACCAGTAAAAAAAAATTAAGATGCTTCACTTAAAGGAAATAAAGCAAAGTAAGACAGAATGAAATATTAAAATACTGAGAGGTAATTCATAGAATGATACGGTCTAATTGATCATTAAATAACAAAAAGGAATATTCCACATTAAATACAAAAGTCAATAAAATATTAAAATTAAAAATAACTGAATAAATATTATATATGTGTCTATAAAGATATAAAAAAAGACAGCATAATTAAAAAAGTGACGAAGATTTGAACTAGACCGTAAATAAATAATGTAAGACAGAATAAGACTCAGTTAAAATTGAGACTAAAAAGGTAGGTCTTGAGTTTGCTTTTTAAAACCATATCTAGTACAAATTGTAATATAACCACAAGAAGAATATTATTTTACTTTAAAAAATAACATAACAGAGAGATGATATTAAAGTCTCACTGGCTTGAATCTTAGAAATATATATATATGTGTATATATATAAATGAGCACTTCTGAAGTCGTCAGCTGTAAAATAAACCTTTCATTTTTGCAAACATTCACTTTTCCAATCGTGACACAGCAGCTAACAAGAGCTGAGCTTCCCACCCTGAGCATGTTGTCACATAAAGGTAGCCGCTTGGGAAATCCGGTCTATCGAGTGATACAAATAAAGAATTATTGATTGATTGATTTCCAATGCCCTGCAGGTTGTCATGTTTCAACCACTGAGCATAACAAGACAGGTCGGTCTCTGAATAACGATTGTGTCACTTTTGTTGGTCTTTTTTGCCATTATCTGATAGGGCGGCTGAAGATAGACAGGAAACAGGGGGAGTAGAGAGCGAGGGAAGAAATGAAGTAGATGATTGCGGCTGGGAGTTGAACCAGGAACCTCTGCGACATAGACTATAGCCTTTATATATGGGGCGCGCTTAGACTACTAGGACACAAGTACCTCTAGGTGATGTTTTAAAGAGTGGCATGTGTGATGGGTAATATGTTCACTGCCACTCGTCCTGATTGGGATGTTAAGGAGTCGCCAAAGTTACAATGGTAGTTCACATTAAGGGGTCTTGTCAAGTCTTTCTCACCACTCAAAGTGCTTCTACACTACTCATCACATTCACCCATTCACACTCATTCACTCACTGATGATAAAGGCTGCTATATAGTAAGGCCATCAGTATTAACTAATCTCATTCACACACACTGAACAACAGCCGGAGCAATTTGGGGTTCAGTGTCTTGCCCAAGGACGCTTGGATGACGGTAGACGGCCGACTCTACCCACTGAGCCACAGCCGCCCATAGTCATTACATAGTTGGTGGGATATATGACTCAGAACATCACATATAAATCTCACCAGAAGAAGAGTGAATAGTTCATTCATCACTCAGATTTGTCATTCTTGTCTGGACAAAATCCCGAGCCTATGCGTCCAACAGTTGTTGAAGTATGTCTGGCTGGACCAAAGTAGTCAGCTACATCTTAGATAGATAGATAGATCTTTATTTGTCCTTAATAAGGAGATTTCTTGCCACCGTCTGTACAGGAATACATGTATTAACACAATAAACCATAAACATCCACCCAGCCTCACAACAATGGTGCACCTCATCCCACATATATACACACCGGACACATATGAACACACAGGACACATATATGCACACCGGACACATATAAACACCGGACACATTACAGTGGCATTCTATTTAGCAGTGCAATGGCCGATGGGACGAAGCTTCTGCCAAACCGGGCTTGCCTACAGTACGGGGAACTGTATCTGCGACCGGAGGGAGTAGTGTGAAGACTGAGTAGAGGGGGGTGTTGGGGGTCCAGTGTTATAGTCCATGCTCTGCGTATGATGGCTCTGTTGTTGAGGTCAGACAGGTTGGGTGTGGGGAGGCGGATGATTTTGGTGGCAGTGTTTGTGATGCGTTTTTGTTGGAGACAGTTAGCATGTTGTAGTAGCATGGGGAACAGAAGAGGAGAATGGGTTGGATGATGCTTTGGTACAGTAACAGTAGAAGGTGGGGGGGCAACAGAAAGTGCTTTAAGTTTGCGGATGCCAGAGAGTCTTTGTTGGCAGCGTTTGTGAATGTCAGTGGTGTGTTGATCAAAGTTGAGTTTATTGTCCAGGGTGAGTCCGAGATATTTGAAGTGATCCACTATTTCGACTGCTTGATTGTTGATGTGGATGGGGTTGTGGGCCGGGCTGTGAGTGCTGGAGGAGTGAATGACCAGTTCTTTTGTTTTTGAAATGTTGGCATTGCTTCTCAATATGACCATCAACATAAAACCCTCCAGCATCTGTTTTCAGGTGTAAGTTTGCAGTGATTAAAAAAGAACCTCCAGTTGGCCCCAAAAATAGATCGAGTGGTTATGCATACTTAATGAGCAACGCCAGGATCCACTTTCCAATCAAGAGTTCAAGTTAACACTTATAAAAAAGTAATGCCAGGTTGGATAATCAAACGAAGCTTGTTAGAAAAACTTGTCACAAGTTTCGGGTTCTGATGTGCGGCAATAATTATCTGGAGGATCACCATACTGTGGAGGAAAATAGTTCCTCTCATTGTGCCCATTCAGTCGTTTTAACAGTTTATGACTCATTCACACTGTTAATTGAGCGCTGCCTTCACAATGTGTCGGTGTGAACAAAGTGTTTTCTCTCTCAACCTGCTTTTCTGGCTCGTTTCAGGGAAAAATAGAAAACATAAAAAGAACTTGAGATGAGGAATAAAAATGTGTTCACCTTCTACTCTTTTCATTTCGTGACGAGAATGAAGATGAGATTGGACAGTACTGATGAAGAGATTTAAACTTCTGGTTGTCTGGATTGGTTTCTTCTTCATTGGTATGAAATGTTTTGTAACTTCAGTTTAGTTTAGTTCAGATTTTTCTTTTACCAGGTGTTTGAAACGTGTGTGTTTTGTGACATGTAGCAAACAACCAATATGCTGGGCGTCACTTAAGTGTTTCAGTCCGTTTGTTTCCATCTTGTCCTTCTTTAACCAGGTATTGAGTCCACACAATTAACATAAAGTTATCATAGAACATAGGAAAAACAACCTGAACTAGACTTACACCAACATGGTCAGAAAACATTTTGCTCCCCCTCACGTGTGCATCAGAATTACATGCAAAACAACTACAGAACTGTGTCTCATACGAAGACAAAATAACAACTAATTAAACACATTTTTGGCTCTGACAATGGTAGCTGCAGAGGTTAATTATTTACACTCTGTTATTGAACTTACAATTCACAAATAGGCCAGAAATACACATGCACATATAAAATCCAATCATAAACTAACAGAGGACTAAACAACAAGCCAAAATACCATTTGCTAATCATTGGCATCTATTCAAAGATTACTTGAATAATCACCGGTAAAAATTATGAAAAATTGTACTTTTAAAATGAGAAAATATTCAAGGTAACTCTTCGATTTTTTTGTGAATGAATATTTGAAAAGCGTGACAAAAATTATGGTTGCAGTGGCATTTCTCTGGTATTATTTTGCAGTTTTAGGCGGACTCTGATCCAAGAACAGATGTGCATTAAATGTTTTCATATGTAAGTACTTTAAGCAGGTTTTAACATATCCTAGTTTTCTGTCAAGCAAGGTTTTGATTTGCAAATAACATCAAAATTCAGTCTCAAATGGCGGGGATGCAGCCTAAAGGCTGATTTATACTTCTGCATCTCCCCTACGCAGCAGGGGCTGACGCAGACATGAGCACCACATACTTGTGCGTTGGTGTGTCTGTGTCGCGCAGCAATTCTCCGCCGAAACGCTTGAGGGCAGTGCGGTCTCTCTGATAGCCAGCCGCCTGCTTCCGGTCCCGTTACTTTTCCCGGATCTCTGTTTACTTTTCCACAGCGATTCAGAGCGTTTTATGTTAATCTACAGCTGATACATGTTGCTGTTTATCATACAGACATGATTACATGAAGAATAGAGAAGAGGAGATGAAATACACGGCCGATGTGCGGCCGATGTCCGGGATCCCGGAAGTGCTGTAAATGCAGGAAAGACAAAGCCGCCGAGCGGACCAATCACAGGGCTTGCGGTCCGCGTCGGCTCTACGTGGAGTTACATTTTGGAGGAGGTGCACGTCAGCTACGTGCGTAGGCCTCGGCGTAGGTACGGGAGCTACGCGGACTCCCGGCGTAGGGTATGCCGTTGATTCAACGCAGAAGTATAAATCAGCCTTAATGCTTAAACGGCGTGCCCATGAAGCGGTTAGCCTGGGTTCAATTCCAGCCTGTGGCCTCTTTCCTGCATGTCATTCTCCCACTCTCTCTCCCAGTTTCCAGTTCTATCCACTGTCATCCCCTCTGTAAAAAAGGTGCAAGAAGCCTCAAAAATATCACTTTAAAATTCAGCCTCTGTGGAGGATCTGCAGCCTCTCAGTTTCTAACCTCACTGTCCATGCAGTGATGTGAGTTGGCAAGGATGCTCTGATAATAAGAGGATGATTGGCTGCCTGAATGTTGTCTGAGGGGGGAGGGTGCAGATTGTAGCTGAAGGATGTCAAGGTAAACCTTTCATTGTCACTCAGCGGGTAAGGTGGGCACTGCATTTTCCTTCCCGGTTGATAGAAAGAGGATGAGTGTGTGGGTGCTAACCACACATATAGGGTGGGGCACCAATTTGGTATAAAGCTCCTGACCCGAGGGTGTAGTCACATGGTAACAGGTTCACTAAATGAAATAAAACCCCTGGATGCTGACGAAGTTGATTGCTACCTGACAAGTGAGTGAATAAGAAATAATTCAATGGTAAACAGTGGTGAGTGGTGATGGAATTGGACTCAAGCTTAGGCGTTTAATGGTTTGCTGGTGGCTGTGGTGCACTGCAACACAATATCAGATGCAACTTTAAGGTTAACCTGTGTGTGAATGTGTGATGAGTCTTGTTCCAGAAGCAGATTTATCTGGTCTAAGACTTCATCGACATCTTTAAATATCATATCAAATAATTTTAATTTCATCCAGTGTTAATGTCTTTTCTGTGGAAGAATACTCTCTGGGTTTTTAATAGCTGTCTTTTCCCAAACTTAAAGCTCCTGAAGTTACCTTCTTATGAAATATATCCAACCATATGGGCAGCAGATGAAAGACACTTTTATTTGAGTCTATTTGGAAAGCACTTACAGCATATTTGTCATTTAATTATAATAACTTGTTGTGATGATTGCATACTCTGTCCCATCTGTTCTTTTACTGAGACAAACCCCGAGTTGAACGATTAGATTTTTGAAAACAGACGAAAAAAAAGGAGCAACAGAAAGCTTCATGAACTGGTGTGTTTTAGCAAAGAGGCAGTTACTTCTTGCAGTCAACAGATGGCAGGATGTAGCTGGATCATTTGTATGCAGTGAGTTCTACACACACACATACACACACACACACACACACACACACACACACGCACACACACACAGCGGGGGCCAGCAGAATACACTGCAAGCCTTCAGAGGACAGAAGGTTTCCCCGCTCTGCTGTGATTAATGGGCTGATTGAGGCTGGAGCCAAAATGGAGGGTGGGCCAGTTTGCAGCTTGTTAATGAGGTGATAATGGAGAGGTGGGTGGCCGGGGTCCTCCACCCAGCAAAAGGGTTGATGCATCATGAGGAAGGGTTTTAGAGGCGGGCAGACAAACCAGCAGGTGTCTGTGTGTGACTTCTCTGTGAAATGTTGTGAATAGCGGAGGTGGAGGAGGCGTGAGGCTGCTAACATCAATGTTATGCTTTGAAAAAGGTTTGTGTGTTTTTTTTTGGGTTTGGTTCAGAGCAGAAATCATGGTGCTCGAGCAGTGAGAGCATCACTCTGTAAATGCTACAGCTGGAAGAGACAGGTGGTTACTTTGACTGGGAGATGAAGAGGTGTTTGACTGTGACACAGATTGCTGGGTTTGGAATAGGAGGGATTGTTGGCCAACTGGAGCTGGAGGGGAAACACCTTTACATCGCTGCAAGTGCTGCACAGGGACATTTATCGTGTTGGTTTTATACGTTGAGAGTGAATTAATGAACATCTGATGCAAAGTTTTGATTATAGTGTTACCCCTGGCTATGTGGTAAAAAGGGAATGCATATAAACAAACTTTCTAAGGTGGTGATGAGTTTGTGTTTTTCATCTATACAGACAACATCCTCCAGATGACACGTTACATCTGTGATGGATTTATGCAGAATATCAGACTTTAAGAGACTTTTTCTTTAATGCTCCTGTGAGGAGTTTTGAGCTGGCTGCGAGGCAGACTGAAACTTGTTTTCATGCCTCTTTATGAACCACAAAAGTAGACGATCATCAGCATAAAGATGCAGTCAGTTATTTCTGTATAGCTATTTTCAATGCCTCAAATTGCTGCTGCGGGGGGTAGGAGTCAGATGAAGTGTGTAACATCAGGCAAAGGTTCCCAATAAGAGACATTTTTACTGCTAAAAGAAAGCAGGATGAGATTATTTGTCCAAAAACATGACTTACGCATGTGCAAGATAAATTCACAAAGAGAATAGAGGTGCCAATTTGTCCATAGGGGGCGCCAAAGTCGACACAAACTGAAAGCTCCTCAGAGGAACTTTAAACATACGTACAATATTATATAACAATCAATCAATCAATCAATCAATCAATCAATCAATCAATCAATCAATCAATCAATCAATCAATCAATCAATCAATCAGACTTTATTTATAAAGCGCTTTTCATACAATGACATTGTAACACAAAGTGCTGTACAAGAAAAACAACTTAAAATAGAATAAATTAAGAAAAAGATCCCAGCCCCAGCCTCGACCCCAAATAATTTACAATATTTCATTGAAGCAGTGGCTCATAAGCAACCAAATCTGTCAGCACATAACCCATTTCCTCCTGCTACTGCCACCTTGTGTCTGCAATCTGTGGATTCGTCCTGTGTTTTCTAACTTACTGTCTCTTACTTGTGTTATCTATTCGTTGTGTGCATCTGTTGCTCAGTCTATATGTTGCTTCATTTGAATTGTATGCCGCTAGTTTAATGATTGATAGTCAGTGTCTGATGCAAATGTTAAATGTTGTCCTGTTGTGTCTGCTTGGGTCTTCCTTAACATTCCCTTATTGCTGCTTCCTGATTGTCTTGCTCCATGTAATTTATGTCCATGGACACTTTCTCAAACACGGTCATGTCATCTCCTTATGTAGCTTTTAGTCATTTTTAATCATATGGTGCTATTTGTACTTTTTTTCTCTTTTCTTCTTTTCTCTTTTTTGTTTATGTTTTTGTGTCTCTTCTTTCTTTCTAGGGAGTCTTTTTAACATCTGGCAAGGGACTACAGATGTGAACTAGACTGTTAGCTAATTCTGGCATATTTGCAAAAATGTTAATACATATGCATGGCCCTTTTAAAATGAAAAAACAAACAAAATAAATGATAATTCATTCACTGGAGATCATTTTCCCCATATTTTCATACATTAACTTAATCTATGAGGTCTCAAACTGGCAACATATCTGGCCATCTCTAAATAACATAATATTAGCACCTCTGTCGAATTAGAAAACATGATATCCCTTTTCTTGTTTTTCAAGTCCAGTGTTGTAGTAAGTCTTGAGTCCTCAGCCTTCAAGTCCAAGTCCAGTCTGGGTGTCCATTACCAGAGTCTGAGTCTGAGTTGAGTCCAGTTATCTCAGGATTTGTAAAGAGGGCTGTTTCACTCCAAACTACTCTCTGTATGAACCTGGGCTGACTGTGTGGGAGCTTTTTGGATGTGTAGAAACACATTTCATTTATTAACGTTGTTCAGACTGATCCTGTCAGCTCGCCTGGAGATTTACATAACTAAAGAAGTTGGTGTGTTATGTGTAAATGCACACTGAGCCTCTCTTAATAGGGATCCTCATTGATTCTGCTGCAGTGGGATTATTGCAGGTGTTTAATAAAAACAAACATACCTGCAGCCCACCTTTTATAATCTGAGTTTAACAATAAATAACTTTTACAAACATCATATTTCTGAAGTAATAGTGTTTGATAAGAGTACAGTGTTTGCTCTGTGTACAGTAAGAGTTTCTGACATTAAACCGAGCGTTGTGTTTACAATGTGTGGTTTTGAAAAAAAAAGTATTTCTCTGCTTCTATTTCTCATTTCAACAGAAACTTAAATTCTGCTGCCGTCGTCTTCAAAGATTCTCTCTTATCGTCCCAAACAGACGGAGAACGTCTTCTCAGAGCGCGCTCTGTTTGTTTCCCTTCGACTCCTCCACATTTGAAACATTTCGGTCTTTAAGGAGCCGCTCAGTATCACTGTGAGCGGACAACAAAGTCAATGACAGCATCCATCTACACAGGCTTTAACCCTCTGCACCCTCCTCCACCCCCACTCCCTGTCCCTGAAGGTTTTCTTTTGTGCTGCAAACTAGAATTTATGTGAACAATTTCTGGCACACTATACTTATATATTTGTTTTAGGGTGTAATAGATGAAATTCATCTTCATATGGGTGTAACAGGGTAGAGATTAAAAGCAGTCACACAGAGAAGCACACAGATTTCACTTATTTCCACCGCTTCTGATACAGTCAAGGTCATATTTAGTCCTGCAGTACAAAAACAAACCGTCATGAAAATGTATGCTTTAAATCCCCTCCCATACCTAATATCAGACATTTAGTTTAATGTGTCAGTTCAGAGATTAGATTAAATCAGATAAATTTCATGGTCAGCAAAAGAAACATAACAGCAAAATCAAAAGCAGCAGCCGTACAAACAGAACAAGTGTTCTCAGTAGGTGTGGAAAATGGAGCACAGAAGACACAAATGAATAAGACTCATTGGCTGAAAATAAAAATGGACAGTGTGCCTCCATGTCCTTCTATTGCATGAAGTGAAGTCAAAATACCACCGTGATGGGCGCTGACATATTGTGCTGTTGGACCCCTCCCCCCCAAAAATCCCACCCCGTCAAGAGGAAATAAATTTGCTTCTCAGACCAAAATCATTGTTTGAACCCAGCTGTACACATGTTTTTTATTATTGAAGTGAAGATCTGCTTACTTGAACGGGTGTGTATGTGGTCTCTGGTGCTTTTGAAGCCAGCCCCAAGTGGACACTCAAGGAACTGCATTTTTTTTTAGCACTTCTGCATCGGCTTCATTTCTCAAGGCCAAAAGTTTGCAGCTTGCAAATAACTTAGCAATTGAACATTGGCATTTAAAGCAGCATGATAAGTTTTTGCTATGAAAGAAATCAAGTTTAAGAAAAAGTTATTTGATGAGTATTTTGATTTTCTAGTTTGACTCATGTCCCATCTGTTAACATGAAGGAGGCAGGTTTTATGACCTCTCCTGCAGCCAGTCACCAGGGGGAGCTCTAAATCTTTTGGCTCCACTCAGGTAGTTGTTGTTATCCATGAATTTTAACTGTCTATAAAGACTTTTTTTTACTCATCTCATCACTATCACCACTCCCTCTATCTCTTATTCTCCTCTATTCCTCTTCCCAACCCCAACTTGGTCGAGGTAGATGTCTGTCTAACATGAGTCTGGTCCTGCTCGAGGTTTCTGCCTGTTAAAAGGAAGTTTTTCCTCACCGCTGTAACTAGCTAAATACTGCGAGGTGCAATGCTCATGGTGGATTAAGGTGGGGTCAGACTGAGTCTTATCCTGTCTTGGTGTTGGGTCTCTGTTCATAATTTGACATAGAATGGTCTAGACCTCCTATGTTTGTAAAAGCGTCTTGAGATAACGTTTGTTGTTATTTGGCGCTATACAAATAAAGATTGATTGATTGATTGATCCACTTTTAAAAAGTTAAAGACATTTGTTAAATACTGATAATCCTACGTTTATTGCTCCCGCTCTGACAGTTTTAAGTTTCTGTTCATGGCAGCTTTGTTTGTCCATGAATCTGATAAGGCTCTATATATTTTTAGTAACATTACAATGATATAATTCTCTAAGTTATCCAGACAACAGTGGATAAACATTACAGCTTCTTCAGTGTGTTTTTATGAATCTATTGCTCTTATTTCATTTGATTTATGCTGAATGATTCTTCTGATCTGCATTTACTGCATATTACTCAGAATGTAAAAAAAACATTTTCTTTAAAAGTCATGTTTTGATATTACAAAGCTAATGATCTTTTCATAACACAGACAGAGTTTCTGTCTTTTGGGTTTTGTCTCCCAAGGTTTCCTCCATTTCCCCTCTAATGAGCTAAATGTTTTTTTAAGGAGCGTTTGCTTTCCTTCTTAGAAATCTGGAGCTGGGTTTCTGTTGATGTAATGTGCAATGTGAAACTCTGCATGGGACGAATGTGGTAATGTCTCTGCAGACCTCCACACATGGACACAATGAACTCTCAGAACTTGGGGATAGTTTTTTGTAACTATATATCTGACACAATAACATGATTCATGACTTCATTTGTAGAAATCAATCTTTTTTATATGAATAATTAAAAAAGTTTAGCCACCATCTGCAGCTGGAGCATTTGTCTGACTGTATGAAGGGCATATAAAGTCTGCATTTTAAGTAAAATGTGGCTTTGTTTTTGAATATTTCCAATGATTCTTATCATGTAGCTGTAGTTTTGATCCATGACCATGCACAGCAGATGGTAACCAGTAGTGGAAATGAATCTGTGTTAGTGAAACTGGACATTGAAGGCTAACTGAGCAGCACTTTTGGTTGAAGCTAGCTAGCACCACTTAGTGCCAGTGTCTTCTTTCTATTCAGGATCATCACATGGATCATCAAGAGGTCCAAGTGAGCGTTGTTCCAGGTAGGTCTTGAGGTGGTTTTTAAATGAGAGGAGAGAGTCAGAGTTACAGATGTGTGGAGGGAGAGAGTTCCAGAGAGTTGGGGCAGCGATAGCAAAGTTTCTGTCCCCCAAGGTGCGGTGCTTGGACTTGGTGATAGGGGACAGGAGGTTGGCATCTGATGATCTGAGGCGGCGAGATGGGGAGTGGCGTTTGAGGAGGTCGGTCAGGTATGAGGGGGCGAGGTTATTGAGGGCTTTGTAGGTGATAAGCAGGATCTTGAAGTGGATTCGGTGCTGAATGGGGAGCCAGTGGAGGTGCTGAAGGATGGGTGTGATGTGGGCTCTGGAGCGGGAGTGGGTGAGTAATCGGGCAGCTGAATTTTGGACATATTGAAGTTTTTTGAGGTCGGTGGAGGGGAGGCCGTAGAAAATGCTGTTGCAATAGTCCAGTCTGGAGGTTATGAAGGCGTGGAGGAGAGAGAGCATCTGAGCCGTGCAATGTTGTGGAGATGAAAAAAGGATACTTTGGTGATGTTTCTGATGTGAGGTTTGAAGGAGAGGGTGGGGTCGAGGATGATGCCAAGGTTACGGACTACTGGGGAGGGTGTGACTGTGTGGTTGTCGAAGCAAAGTGAGAAGTTCTGGGTGGAGGGGAGGAGGGATTTGAGGACGATTAGAATGATTTCAGATTTATTGCAGTTGAGTTTTAGGACATTTTTGGCAGTATTCAAATTTCATCCTGTGTAGATTACAGCCAAAATTATGGATTAAAGTGCTTTACAGTTACCAACAAAAAACGTGAGGAGAGGATGTGAACTCACTAACCCACCACGACAGCCAGCTGCTCATCGCTGTCAGCTATCTAACTCTTACTGACGTAGCTGTGTGTCCGGTATCAATAGACTACGTCACCATTGAGGGAGCTTTTCACTCTCGTAGTTACAGCTATTTAACATCAAACATCCCTAAAATTGCTGTATTTATGAATTTATATGAAACATAAAACAAGTTGAACTTACAACTTTGCATAGATTAGATTTGAACGACAGCTGAAAAAATATTTCAAAGAAATACCCTAAACCCACCGTACCCTACCTCAAAAAGAAAAGTGGAAATTAGATTTTTGGTGTTCAGACTTGATTGTTTAACACAAATGTCAACACTGAAATCCCATTAAGTGCTCACTAGTGTTCACCATTTGTCAGAGTCATTTAGTTTAGGTAGCAATCTAGATCAACAAACTATTGTACTCCGCCTTATCTGCTGCATGCTTACATATGTCATCATAGTTTACACACTGTAGCAGGGTGGATTACTGCTGCATCAGCTGATTCAAAACAGGCCTGTGTAGATACTAAATATAATCAACCATTCATGTATCCTCATATGTATTATTATATATATAAAGCTTCCCAGTATTTAAAGAACAGCTGCACTTGAGTCAGATTTACCACTGAGTGTTTACAGATTACTGCATTTGTATTTAAAATCCACTTAATGGAACACTTGCATAAAGAACTTTAACCTTACTATGTGGACTATATTGTAGTGCTTATGCTTCAGAATGCTTCTTTTGCGTGAGTACATTTTAATAAACACAGGACTTTTACCTTTACCCCTGTTTAATACTTTTGCTAAAACGGCGAGCTCTCTGGGTGTTTTCAAAAAAAACTTAAGACATACCTTTTTAATCTGGCTTTAAATTGTAGTAGTTATTTTTACTGCATTATCATAATCATTGTTTTAAAAAATGTATTTATTTATTTATTCATTTATTTATATTTAATCAATTTTAATTTTGTTTTATAAGGACTATAAGGACTGCAGAAAAAATCATCCGTGTCGACCTGCCCCCCATCCAGGACTTGTACCGTTCCCGGGCCAGGAAACGGGCAGGTAGCATCACCGCTGACCCCTCACACCAGACACAAATTCTTCAAACTCCTCCCCTCCGGCAGGCTCTACAGATCACTGTTCGCCAAAACAACCCACCATAAGAACAGTTTCTTCCCCCAGGCTGTCACTCTGATGAACATTAAACCATAACAGTGTCATACCTGTTGGATCAATACTCTCTGTAAATATACAATGCAACTTTTCTCCAAGCAGAATTCCATATTTCTATTTTTTGTATTATTTAACTACTTTTTTTATAATGTAAAAACTACCTCTGCTACTCACCACTGCACTTTGTCATATTATTTTAGCCTGTACATATCAGTCATGCCTATTTGTTGTTATTTTTGTATTTATAGCTGATGTTATTGTTATTGTTTTTATTTTACTTTTATTTGTAGATCTTATTCTTATGCCTTGTACAAAGAGAGCACAGTTTACCTAAGTAAAATTCCTTGTGTGTTCAAGCATACCTGGCCAATAAAGCTGATTCTGATTCTGATTCTGATTTTCCCTCCAATGCTAGGCTACATATAGCCTAATGAAGACCTGTGCATAATTGGTGTACAAAATATACAGAGTTACTTATTAATGACAAGAACCTGCTGCCACTAAACAGCACAGGTGCTTAAATTGCCTGTACAGAAAATCAAATGTCAATACTGCAGGAAAATATCCTGCCTCAAAATTGTACTGAGCTGAGAAATACATTCCAATTATACCAAATATTTTTTTTATCAATATATTTTTATTATCAGTATTATGCAAACACATAATGTTGGTCATAATCAGTAATCAATAAATATTTAAAAGTTAATTTTGTGCTCATTTTTTTTATTTTCATTCAACTCCTCACAAACAAACATACAGGCGCGTGCTCAAACACGAACGAGCGGCAGGTGTCAGCAGAACACACCCAGATTCCTCCGCGCGCGCAGGTATGCGGTGTCTGTGAGTGTGTGAGTGTGTGTGTGTGTGTGTGTTTACTTCCCTCACCACCGGTCGGACTGCTCTGTGTATCTGTGCGGGCTCCAGTATTACGGCTCGAGTCCTCTTGGTGACGCTCTGCTGACATCACTCTGCTATTCCCCACTCAGCTCTCCGCATCACACACACACACAGGGAGCTGCACCGACTCTCTCTCACACACTCCTCCGTCCACACTTTGTTTCTAGATCGCTCCGAAGACGCACTACAGCACCACGCGCACACTCACACTCACACACAGAGACGCACGAGCAGCCGCGGGCTACCTGTGCCACTGCGGCCGGCCCACACGGGGAGGGGTTTCACTCTTCCTGTCATTAACACACTGAGAGGAAGACACTGAGAGGAAGAGAGACAGAAACTAAACCCAGTCCAGGTCTGAGAGAGAGAGGGACGCACACACACACATACACAGACGCGCGCGCACTGAGGAGGGTAACAGAAGCCGTATGTAACTTGGCTGCTTTTAACGCACGCGGTCTGAAGTGGGTCTCGAAGTTTCTGCTCGGAGAAGGAATACTTTGGAGCCCGGTGTCCCCCCACGCAGCGCGCTTGAGGATATTTACGTCCACCTTGTCTCCTGTTTGGAAGAATGGCGAGAGATTACGGAGCCCGCTGCCCGCTCTCTCCGGTGAGGAAGACTTGGCTGGTGGCGGCAGTGATCCTCCTCACAGCTCAAGGTAAGACAACCGACCCAAAGCTGTGTTTGAACACACACACACACACCAAACCCTGTTCAGATCCCCCCCTTACTTCCAACCCCATGCGCCTGGAGTGCGTGCGGGCTAACCTGAGCACTTCCCACTGCGCCTCCTTCGCCCTGGGAGTGCTGCAGGTTCCTCCGGCTCTGCTTCCTCCTTCTGCTCCTCCTGGATCCACTGTCCGAGCAGTGTTAAAAGTTTATTATCGAGGCTGTCTGCACTGTGTGTGTGTGTGTGCGTGGAGGGCTCTGTTCGCCATGATTTACGCGAGGTGTGGCTCCTTCTCATTTGTGCTTTTTGTCCTAATTCCTCCCTGCTTCAGACGGCAGGTGACTGTTCAGGAAAATCTAATCCTCCCTGAGCTGCTACAAACCCTTCATCCCACTCGGCTGACCTGTAATCTGTGTTTACCTGGCTGCTGGAGAGTGGCGTATAGGGGGAAATGAGGCGCTTTCACAGAGCGCAGGTGTGATTACTGACATTAGAGGAATGGCAGAAATTGGTGCTCGGTCTGCTGAGCAACAGTGTGGCTGATTTGGAAACAAGGTCTCATAAGGAAGAGGGCATTTCTCAGCACTGTGCTCTTCAGGTGGCCCTTCACAGAGAGTGTGGAGAGCTCTTAATGAATAACTGCTACAGTCAGAGATGCACACTGTAGGTTTACAGAGGCAGTGTCTCACTTCTACTCCTGCATTATTCATGAACACAGAGTACAGCCAATGAAAACGAAGGGAAATTGATGTTTACAGAGGCTGACAGATATCTGATTTTAAAGGCCAATGCCGATATTGATATCCAGGATAGTTACAACAAACAACAATTACTGCACGGTCAACCTTTTAGGGAATACAACTTTAAATGCTGTCAGTGTGCAGAGCTTAATGAAAGGAACATTTTATATGATGGAAACAGTGAAGGTAGGATGATTCAAAGGCAGATCATTGTTCTAGTAATCTTGTTGCCATGAATCTACGCATCCTGCATTCATAAGATCTTGCACATTGAACATGGAAATAGAAATTGCCTGACAGTTTTGTAGTTTTTCATTTAGAAAAGAAGATTATAATTAGAGAGAGTCGTGTATGTTTGAAACACGTAGAGCGAGAGTGGATGTGTTTCAGTTTGGGGAGTCAAACTGTGATGTGACCTCAGAGATGAGTTCATATTGTGTCGCTCTCTCTGGAGTTTCTTAAAAGCCGTAAAATATAAACTGATTAATTATTACAACACAACTTGATTAAGAGTTAAGGTTTAATTTGAAGTAAATCTGCCTCTTTCTTTGTTCTTGTACTGCTCATGTTCTGTGAGTATGAACAATACAGAAGAGGCAGTTCTGAACCTCGCCTTTTTTAGTCTTTGTATTTTGCAGTTTGAGTTTTCACACAAATCTTCGACGTCTGTTCTTCTTGAAAGAGTGTCCAAAATAAGAAATGTTCATTAAATCAATTAATGATGCAACATTTTTCTCAGCTTCTATTTAGATAAACAACTTTTACTCCCATCTCTGATTTCATTTCTGCCAGCGTACACTGATGTAGTGATCTGCAGAAAGCCAATAACGGCTGATAGTGTCCTCCGCTGATGTCAACTGTATGAAGACACAATGCAAATGTGCACAGTGTCAGCATGAGAGGATAAGTACCCAGATTGATGCTTGCCTATTAATGTTAGGTTTCAATGTTTGGAAATTACCCTTTAAAGTCTGTTTAGGTTATTATTATTATTTTTTCAAGTTATATTTTTGGGCTTTTACACCTTTTATTGATAGAGGGAGAGGACAGTGGATAGTTCAGGAAACTGGGAGAGAGTGGGGGAATGACATGCAGGAAAGGAGCCGCAGGCTGGATTCGAGCCCGGGCTGCCCGCTACATGGCATGCAACTTAACTAGTTCGCCAAGTCCGCACCCCTGTTAGGTGATTTTTTAAAATACATTATTTTTTTTAAGTTTTATTTTTTATTTTTTTTTCCCTTAATAGAATGACAGCTGAAGGGAGACAGGAAACGTGGGGAGCAAAGAGCAAGGGGACGACCTACAACAAATGGTCGCGGCTGGGAGTAGAACTATCGGACTATAGCCTCTGTATGTGGTCTAAGCACCACACATACAGAGGCTTTAGTCCGATAGTTCTACCCCACATACAACAAATGGTTGCGGCTGGGAGTAGAACTATCGGACTATAGCCTCTGCATGGGGGGTGCTTAGACCACTAGGCCACCGGCGCCCCCGTTGGGAGATTTTAAAGTGTAAAAAATGCTAATATAGCAGCATCACTTACTGCAGGCCTGGATCATTTAGCATTAAGGCAATATTCATACAAAAACACATTTTCAGCTTGAATCGAGTAAAACAACTTTGACTGCCATTCCTGATGCTACAGCTGCCAACATATCAACGTATTTATGCAAAGATATGTGCAGTAAGCTAGTATTGTCTGATATCAGTATCAGCTGACCATGACTCTTACATTTTTCTTATACATGTAAGCAAAATGTAAGACACTATATTGCTTTCATAGTCAACCTATTGGTGGATAAAAATTCTGGATTTCGACTGCCTGCTGGTTTGAGTTTTGTACATTGAAGAATGGCCTCACAAACATCAACTTTCTGGAGGCTGGAGATGTGCTTTCTTTTCACAACACGTACACGTTCTCTGTGTGTGGTGTGTTTCTGTTGTGTTCTCTCTCTGTCTCCGGGCTCTCCAGGTGTTGCTCAGTCACTGAAAGCAGGTGACTGAACTCACCTGTGCCTGATTTGCCAAATGAGCCTGTTTCTGCTCCTGAAGTGTCGCTGCCACTGATTCAGGAGGATCTCAGTGACAAGTCAAGTGTTCCTGCTGCAACCCTGATTCCACCCGAGCCTCAGAAGAGGCACAATAAGCAAAATGCCACCTGCCCTCTGCAAGGTGTAACTCACCTTGGTCCGTGTGGGATCTGTGTACGATGTTGGTGTGGCACTCATTTAGTTAACAGGGGGGTAGGTAGTGCAGCTCTGTGTGTCCACATCCACTCTAAATTATCACCAGTGGGCAAGCTTGGACACGTGGTTTGGTTCTCTCCTCCCCCATTGTTTCAGGTGTTCAGTCACATACGCAATTAGGACAGAGTACTACAGCAGGAGAGAGTGAGACCACATTCGCCTGTGTGTGTGTGTGTGGTGGACGTCTTCCTTCAGTAGTGGAGGAGGCTGTTTCTCTTCCAGGCGTCAGAGTTTATTTGTTGTTTTTGCTTATTGCTGTAATTTCAGTTCATAGTGCTTAAAGTTTATTATCCTGTGGTAGTGTTTTTGGAGAGAGGCTTTGTTTTAATTGCACCTTTTGTTTAGTTTAATACATTCTTTAACTTTTATTATACTTTGCTCCCTCCTCCTTCTTCCTGGGTTTGATTTTTATTGTTACTCTCCTCATTCCCTGACCATCTAAGAACGTCGGCTGTGCATGTCCTCAAAAATTAACGCACCGTAAAACACAGTATGCATTGAACATGAGCGGTATGATCAGTGTAGAGGCAGAGAGGATGTGACAGACGACACAGCAGAAAGTTTAAAAGAGAAGCTGATGGACCACATAAGCAGTTATCCACATCTGTACAAAGTTTCCTTGCCACTGCACAGCAACAAACATGCCGGTCAAAATAGCTAGCTAGTGATGAGTTCAATTTTAGAAGCTAACATGGAAACCAAGCGGCAACCTTCTGGGCTTAAGATATGAAGCACATGCGGAAGTGCTGAAAACTGCAGTTCATCGAGTGTCCACTAGAGGCTGGCTGCAGAAACACCAGAAATCACATACACACCCATTGAAAAGAGACGATCTTTACAGCAGAAATAAACATGTTTACAGCCTGGTTAGAAAAACGGTTTAGGTCTGAGTTGCTCATTTCTCTGGGTGAATTTCTTTTTTATAACTCTGTATTTTCAAAGATATTAAACTTATGAGTTTTGCCCAAATAAGGACATAGCTGACTTGATTGACAGGCGGGAACACTGTAGCTGTTAACGAAAAGGCTTTAAGCCCCGCTTCTTTACCTCACACTAGCTCAAGAAGTTTGGTTGAGTGCAGCATTTCCAATATGGCACCTGCTGTCGATTGACTTCAAAACAGCGCTCCAGAAACAGATGGGTGATGTCACGGATACTGCGTCCATTTATTATATAGTCTATGGTGGAAACCCGTGAAACAAAAGGAGAACATTGTGACTGGGGGCGGTGCTGTCAGCGTGTTCTGTCTTCCAGTCGTCAGTTGTCTGAGCTAGCTCAAGAATAAGTTTCAGAATTAACAGGAGTGACCTCTGTGACCTCTGCCGTGTCTGGTATGAGTACAGTTACGTTCATGCTGATTGTGCGCACAAACGCAAGGTTGATTAACAAGTGCATCCCTGGCTGTAGAAGTTTAACAAGCTATCTATCAATGACAGCATCACTTACTGAAATAAAGTTGCTTTTTACACACCTGTTAATGCACACTGATGCAGCTATATCCTCCAATATCGGCGTATACTATCATCCCGCTGATATCAGTCGAGCCCTGAGCCGTAAAGTTACAGCAAAGTGATGCAAGCACAATGCAACTGGAGACTGGAGTAAAACTTTAAGAGGTAAAAAACATAAATGTCTGCCAGGTTATTTGTTTTGTGGAACTTAAAAAGTCACACCCACACACGATCCCTGCCGCAGCACGACAAGTTTTATGTTAATACCGTTTGGATTTTAACACAAACAGTTTTAAAGGTTTCTGATGACTAATACTGATGCGTACTAATAAACAATAATAACCTTACTCTGAACCCACTAATGCAGTCTCTTGGATGGAATATTGAGCAAATATTACACCATAAACAAGAAGCGATATCAATAAACTCACTTGTGATTTCCATAGCAACACTCCATGTCCCCACGAGAGGATTACAGTGATGGATATGGAGATAAGCACAAGCTCTGTTAACATCTCTAAAATGCACCGCCGAGTAAAGCAGACGTGTTCCAACTCCCAGCAGAAAAACTTCTCTGTTTTCTTTCCCAACTGGGACCAGATACAAAACTCAGAGCAGCCGGCAGTCAGGCTACACTGATCGGCACAAAAACCCTGCAAAGCCGCTCCGTCAGCATGAATCTGTCAACCTGTTGTTTTCACCTGGGTGTACCTGTAGCATCATCTGTCAGAGACGCCCTCAAAATTGATACCAGAACATAAGACAACGGGTCATTATGGAGAAGGGGGGGGGGGGGGGGGGGGGGTGTCGTCGCCTGTTCTGACTCGCCTCAGGGAACATGACTCTGAGATCAAATCAAAGAGCCGGTTGTCTCAAGGCTGCACTGAGCACCGCACTGAGCATCTATTGCATGATAGACGACAACGTCAGCTGTGATTTTAAGGCAGGAGGAAGAGTTTTACCGTGATTGGAATTTGCTTTGTTATGACACTCTTTCTTCCGTGAATCATTGTAAGTCACGAGAAAGAGGAGAACCCTGGTGTAGTAGCGCTGTGGTGCAGCTCAGGTCGGTGTGAGGATGACAGATACTCAGCTGAGACTCTGCTACAACAGACCCGTATTGTTAAGAAGCTGTCAGGCTGTCTTGACAGTATCCCCACAGGTTATGAATTAATTTCAACGTACAACAACATAACTGTCTGCTTGGAGGAGGAAAAACTTCCATGCTCACATTTTTGCTGCTAAGCAAGAAAATATGAAACGCTGAATGCAAAACTAGAAGCTCCCTTTCCTAGATTACTTTCGAATATGACACACTTCTGTAAAGGGGAAAGTCAAATATTGTTTTATGTATATGGATTGGTTAGGTCACCAAACTCAATCTGTGCCCTAAAGCCCAAGCACTGTACCCTTGCCATCTTAATTGTCTGCTACATCAGGCTTGAAGTACGGTGGAGCATTAGGTAGAGATGGGCAGTGATTTTCGAATATTCGAATATTGGTTCACTTCGTAAAAATCGAAGCGTTACTTTGAATATTTTCTCATTTTAAAAGTACAAATTTTCATTGTTTTTACTGGTGCCTGGTTGTAATACAGTGTTCCCGCCAGATGATGGCTTTAAAGCGTCTTAAAGCTGTTTGCTAAAAAGAATGCTAACTGTAATAAAGAAGAAGAAAAAAGAAGAAGACATTAGCGACAGTTGCGGCGATTTTCTCCATTTCTGAATCTCACACTACTACACATATTTCCAGAGACTGAGCATGGCTGTAAGATGTAAACATACACGCCACACTGCTTCACTAAAACACAGACATAAAGCTCAAGACAGACGCTACCAGTGCCCGCTACTAGCAGCACCTGACCCGCTACTAGCAGCACCTGACCCGCTACTAGCAGGTCCTGACCAAGCGGCAACATTCTGGTCTTAAAATATGAAGCACATGCGGAAGTGCTAAAAACTGCAGTTCATCGAGTGTCCACTAGAGGCTGGCTGCAGAAACACTAGAAACCACATACACACCCATTCAAAAAAGATATTTGTAGCAGAAATAAACATGTTTACAGCCTGGTTTAAAAAACGGTTTAGGTCTGAGTAGCTAATTTCTCTGGGTGAATTTTTGGATAACTCGTACAAGTTTTTCCCAAATAAGGACATAGCTGACTTGATTGACAGGCGGGAACACTGTAGCTGTTAATGAAAAGGCTTTAAGACCCGCCTCTTTTCCTCAAACTAGCTCGGACGAAGTTAGCTTGTGTTCAGTGTATTCAATATGTCACCCAATATGACGATTGCCTTCAAAACAGTTCTTCAAAAATAGATGTGTGACGAGACAGACGCTGTTTCTGAAGAACTGTTTTGAAGGCAATCGTCATATTGGGTGACATATTGGATACACTGAACACAACCTAACTTCGTCCGAGCTAGTTTGAGGTAAAGAGGCGGGTTAACTCGACTGCCACACTAATCAATCAATCAATCAATCAATCTTTATTTGTATAGCGCCAAATCACAACAAACGTTATCTCAAGACGCTTTTACAAACATAGGAGGTCTAGACCACACTATGTCAAATTATGAACAGAGACCCAACTTCAAGACAGGGTAAGACTCAGTCTGACCCCACCTTAATCCATCATGAGCATTGCACATCGCAGTATTTAGCTAGTTACAGTGGTGAGGAAAAACTTCCTTTTAACAGGCAGAAACCTCAGGCAGAACCAGACTCATGTTAGACAGCCATCATGCCTCGACTGAGTTGGGTCTGGAAAGACAGATAGAGGGGAGTAAGAGAGAGAGGTGATAGTGATGAGACGAGTCGTAGAAGCTGTTGCCGCTGGAGTCCAGCACGTCCGTATCAGCTGGAGTCCAGATCGTCCACAGCAGGAGGACGTCTACGGCAGCTCAGAGGAATCTACGAGACAATGGAGCTCAGGGACTCCAGAAAGGTCTATGGTTAGTAACTTTAATGGGACAGGCAGAGTTAAAGTAAGTGATGAAGGGGTTGGGGGGAAGAAGGTGAGCTAGGATCCCAGTGTGTCAGTGTGCCAGTTCCCCCGGCAGTCTAGGCCTATAGCAGCATGACAAAAGCTGGTCCAAGCCTGATCCAGCTTAACTATAAGCTTTATCAAAAAGGAAAGTTTTAAGTCTACTCTTAAAAGTGGAGAGGGTGTCTGCCTCCCGGACCCTGACTGGTAGATGATTCCAAAGGAGAGGGGCCTGATAACTGAAGGTTCTACCTCCCACACTACTTTTAGAGATTTTAGGTACAACTAGCAAGCCTGCACTAACGGGCTGTTAATGGGACAGGTGTGTGTGCGGGGGGATGAATATTCGAATAATCGTCAAATAGATGTCAATGATTCTCAAATAGTATTTTGGCTTGAAATGCCCATCCCTAGTATTAGGGCTTTGAGATGGTTTAAGACTGAGGAATGCATGCGTAGTTGGCTGAATGATTAAATGTCGTCACCTTGCTAGTTTGTCACAAATAAAATGCATTCACAAGAACATTTAAAACGAGGAAAGACACTGGGAGCAAAGTGTGTTTCGGGTGCAGGTGTAGTGGGCTGGTGTAGAGTAGGTGCTCCACAGGCAACAGTCCACCTGTCTCTCTTCAGCTTTCCAATCAAACAAAGGCCAAAAAGGAAAAAAACAATTTAAATAATTGATTTAAGTGGAAAGGAAGGACTCAAAGAGATCACTGCCTCAGTCGACCTGACTTCCTCAGAGGTCAAACCTGTGAAACGTAATCTGTGAAGTTAAAAAGTACAGTTTTAACCTTCAGTAAAACACACGGAATCGAGTTAAGAGGGTATCATTCCACAGCAATGATAATTAAGTCACTTCAGGTCCCCTCCCTCTGTGTTCGTCTCCATAGGCCCGATCCTGCGCTGAAATGTCAATGATGATGAGCCCCCTCGACGGCTCGGTGGAGACGAAGAGCTGATTAGCTTATCACTTGGAGAGCAGGCGGCCGATGATTATCGCCCTCACAGCGGCGCCGCCTGATTATCGAAAGCTCTTATTAATGACTCATCGTCTGTGCCATGTTGCTGTTTGTTGTTTGCATATTTGTCTAGCCAGTGGTGGAGCTGCGGTCTCAGTCTGCGTTTGGGTTCTACTCTTTGGGGACCATTGCAAAAGAAAAGAGAAGCAATGACTTGGTGTGTTTAAGCATCAAACCCTCAATAACCCTGCTGCTTTTGTGTCCCAATAATCTGATAGCAGGCGAGAAGAAACATTGAAAGTGGAAATATCCACTGGTGAAGCATCTGCTGCTGCTTTTAAATTAAAAAAGCCAAAGACACAGCCGACTGTACTGCTGGTTAGAAAGCACAAATTACTAATAAACAAGCACAGAGTTCAAAACGTTCATCACCCAGTACAGCTGGTTGTGTGTTTTTTGGCCTTTGGGGTAGAAACACAGTTATTTGAATTTTTCTCTTTGTGGGATGTTTCAGTTGATTAATTATTGGAAAAAGCCTAGAGGCTGAAAATCTCCCATTATTTCTAAAGCAAAGGGCAGCGTGAATAAAAATGCCTCTAATTTTCCCAGTTTAATGAACAGATTTTTTCTTACTTTGCATAAATCCCATTTTAACCCTGACCTCGGGTTGAGAATGACTCTGAGCGTTCACATTTTTATCAATGAGTGCATGGCACAGAGGTCTCAGCCCCGCGGTGGTTGATGGCTGATAGACTAAATGTCAAGGAGTGCGTCTCGGGAGAGGTGATCTTATGAGTGTGTGTGGAGAGGTTGCAGAGAGAAGGGGAGTTATTGTTGCCTTGAGAGCTGATCATTGGTGTGATCACTGGGTTGAAATGTCAATGACATTGTTAAGTAGCTGGATGCCTTGCTGGAGCCTGTTTGGAGAGATTTCTAATACGGCTGTTCTGATACTGAAAATTACAACAAAAATGCTACAATACAGCCTAAAATGTGGAATCAGGTCTTTGCAAATACAGCAGTCAATGGAGCATTCAGATATGTTTTAGACCCCTGAAAACAAACGCGTTTCTTCCCCTCTCCAGAAGCTCTCTATATATGTATAACCTAGCATAAATTATGGCTAAAACCAAGAGAACACAGCAGTGCTAGCTAGAAGAACTAGCGGTTTGAAGCCAAAATATCCCGTTCCAGAACGCTGACATCTTGGAAATTTTCTGCAGCCAGAGTCCTACAGCGTGACGTCCCGAGGTCCTATGGAGTTTCTCTCTACGGCAGCTGTCAATTAAAGTAAACCCAGATGTAAAATTCTGTTTTTTTAACCTCTAATAACTAACGAAAAAGAAACTTTTCAGAAAAAAGAGGCCTTGTACACAAAACAGTCAAATAATAACACATCACCACAGCATACGGATGTGAGAAACATTCGTACGAAGTGTATTTATTTTTAAATGTTTGACCGCAGCCCCATTCAAATGAATGAGGGAGACAGAGTTTTTGACCTATACTGCAGCCAGCCACAAGGGGGAGCAGTTTTTGTGGCAGCCTCACTTCGAGCCGTGCGAGATGACGTCCTTTTTATATACAGTCTATGGTTAACACTCAGACTGCTCTCTTTGTATTTCCAGGTAAGACAATGAAAACCAAAAAGTAAGAATATAAAAGTGAAGCAATTCCATGTTAAAATCAGAACAGTGCAGTGCTAGCGGTGCCGTCACATTAGCTATAAGAGCTAGCAAAATGTCAGATACAAGTGTTTCAGAAGCACAAATTTTGAGGCTGCTCGATTTTCAATTTTAAGTCAAGAAAAAAAAAAAGTAGTCCTACAGAGAAGCAGTGTTATGTTGAAAATGATTTTTCGGCAGTGTTCAGCAAAGTCAGGACGCCAGGAAAGGTTGCTAGCCAAGCTTCAGCTAACGTTAGCTTAGTTTTCCATGTGGTCAAAATGCTTAAATATCAGGATTTCTTCAGTGTACTAAATCAGGCCACACAAAAGTCATAGAAACCACATCAAATCTACGCAGGCTTACACAGCTGTGAAATGCTAACATTAGTGTGTATTTTTTATTGTACGTGCCATCAGTGAATTCTCATGTGTAGATATCAGTTTGGAAACACTTGTATCTGATTATCTCAAATGTTTCAGCATATTAAGCATGTATTTTTGGTCGAGCGCCTGTTTATGAGTAACTTTGTAAACTGTATTTATAATGCATTTTTCCCAAAATGTGCTTTAAAAGCATGAAATGAAAGTCATAAAAACGACATTAAGATAAGAAAAAGCGAGGGTAAAGAGGTACAATAACTCATCCATGCTAAATGAGACGATGCTTATTTAATGAAATCATAAAATAAAGATTAAACTTTTTAATCTGAGAGCGGCCGCATTAAAAAAAAACAAGCTGCCATCATGCAGGGGACCAGAAATGAGCCGCTCTGGGTCCTGACCTGCAGTTTAAGGCACGTCAAGCGGGGACTCAAATGTCAATGGCTCTTCCTGGTGAGGCATGGGGTGATAATCATCCCCTCGAGAGCGGAGCGTTGAGAGCTTATTAATGACTCACACCAACACACAGTGCACAGTAATGCTGCCTTCTGTCAGTGTTTAGGCCCCCTTGTTTGTCATTGTCTGGGCTGTCATGTGTGTTTTGGTGATTCTCACCCAAAAAAGCACAAAATCACATCCTCATGCTGCGAGAGAAGAAGAGTTTCCTCTTTAGTCTGGCTTCTGCACTTATTCACTGACAGACTTGTGCGTGATGTTGCATCACATCTACGATGATCTGTTTGTCTGCATGTTTAACTTTGTCTCTTCTTGAAATAGTGGCCTCTGGGTTTTTTTATTGATCACGGATTAAAATGTTAATAACTTCCCACAATCCTTTGTGGGTTGATGGATGATACACTTTGTGTTGCAGGGTCTTGCATAATGCTGTTTGCTTGAAGAGGCAAAATGCATTCTTTACTAAGAAGTACAGACACCTGTGTGAAATGAGACTGGCCGCCCTGATTTCACATCTTTGCTGCAGTAGAGTTAGAAAGCACACGCTCTGAAGTCCTCACGTTGTTTGGAAAAACAAACCTCTGAAGGATTTATCCACCGTCTGTCTCTGTGCACAGCTAACCAGATTTCATATCATTAAAACTTTAATCATGGTGACTTGATTAAAAAGTAAAGCAATATACCAAAAATAATGAACATTAGCTTTACTCAAGTGTGAAAATCAGGTTGATGGAAAATGACTTGCTTCTCCGGATCTGCCCTGACGTCGTGTGAGATGTCGGCTGGTTCATTTTCACGTCTCTACAAGTTCTGCCTGTCAGTCATGGACATCTCATTTACCAGATGCCTCTTCTCCACACTTGAGTTTCCCTCTCTTGTTTTTATCGTGGTATTACATCTTCTACATCCTTTCTGTCGTGTTGCGTCGACGTGCGTGATGTGAACAGATTGATGCATCAAAAACTGTAATGGTGTAGTTATCCCTGACACAGAAAAACCTCTGCATTTTATCCCTGTGTATTCGTCGCAGCAGAGTATAAAGCACATCATACCTTTATAGATGAAAATACTGCTTTGAAAAGTGTTCTATATGTTGAATTTCACATTAAATACAGTAATGAGCTACTGTTCCCTATGATGTTCCTCCACTCTGAATAAAAAAATTCACGTCATGTCTGTGAAGAGGAGATAATCTCTAACTCAACTTTTCATGTTACATCCAGATTGCATAATATGAACAGAAGGATATGCTATTATTGTGTGCCATGTTCACACATCCATGTAGGTGACAAGTAGTGTTGACTGTAGGGGGTGGTGTGACATGATGCAAAACAAGTAAATTACTATTCTACGACGGAGTATCAGGGAAGCTTTATAGATAAAAAAGTGAGATTTCCAGATTAAAGTTGTAAATCTGTGAAAATAAATGTGTGCATTTAAGAGATTAAAGTCATAACTTAAGGCTAACACTTACTTTTTGGGGCATTTTTTGCCTTTATTGGATAAGAAAGCTGGAGAGAGACAGGAAATGTGGGGAGTAGGGAGTGGGGGAAGACATGCAGCAAACGGTCGAGGCTGGACCTCTGCAGCAAGGACTATAGCCTCTGTACATGGGGTTCGCACTTAGAGTGCAAGGCCAACACTTTGTCATAAGAATTAGGATTCTGATATGATTGTGCAAAGACATTAGTCTTTAATAAAGAAAGGTGAGCTAATAGGTCCCCTGAGCACCACTGTTTGTCCTCAGCTGTTTAGTTTAACTCCACAAGATGATCCATGTTCCTCATTTCAGTGCAGGCAGCTGACTTCTCTTCTGATATCTCCTTCTATGTTGTTTAAGCTCACATATAGATTAACCAAAAGCTGAAATTACAACTTCTTCATCATAAAATGACAACTTTTACTTTAAATTTATGACCTCATCCTCGGAAATGTATGCTTTAATTCCTGAAGTGATAATTTATTGTTTAATTGCTTGATGGGGCCTTACCCAGGACTTCAACCAGATCCGTGTCTGGTCCGTCTCTGATCCGCTGCGGTCCGGCTCCGTGCTCTCTTGTCTCAGAAGGCAGCAAGGAGCAGGACCGCCGGACAGCTGGAGTCATGTGATTGAAGTTTTCCCGCGGTAATCACTGAATCAAGGATTCTCCTCCTCCTCTCCTCATCCATGTTGTCTTTCTGGTCCTCTGAAAACCTCTGACCTGTTGACTCCAGGCCTGGCTCCGCTCATCATGACGGTTTGTTGTTGTAGTTAAGTGAAATACGATCTGGTGATAACACAGAGTGTTTTATTCTGAAAATTAACCGGATGTTTTCATTTTGTTTTGGCGCCTGACTTCCTGTCCCGCTCCATCTGCTCTGTTGAGATCGATGTGTCGTGCTCTGGCATCCTGCAAAAATAGAAGTCTTGTGTATCTGATCTGGAGGGCTTCAGACCTGCCGGATCAGAGACGCAGCTGGAACCCAATGGAGCGGATCCAGTGGAATTTAACACATTGACAAGAATAGAAACCTTTCAGATCCAGTGGAATTTGGCTGCTAGTCCTTATAGGTTCTCATCCTCTAATATGCATCAAAGATAAAAGAACAAAGCAGAAACAACAGATTTTTGTGTAACAATGTCGGCGGTAGTTTCAAAATACTGTCAGAAAAAAAGTCAAGGGAAGTACAGATACTTAAAACTCTGCTTTAATTGAATAATGAAGCATTAACTTCCTTCCCATTGCATGATTTCACATATGCATCTTCATATCTGTGCATTAGAACCTGAATTTCAGTTCAGCTCAATGCAAAGAACTTAATTAATCCTTTAAAGGCAAAGTAAGCATGAGGAGTGTTGTCTGTGAGAAGAGGAAAGACTAGGTGTCAGGTTACAGCTGAGTGAATGAATATGAGCGGATGGGGATGCTAACAAACTGTGGTAAGCATGTGTTAAGTCACATGCATCGGTCCAGGTGTTGGAAAGATGCAAAGTAAAGAGTAATCAAACTCTGTAAGGAGGAGAAGTGAAAGATAATGGAGGGATGAAGGTGTACACCAGAACAACAGCAGCAGACGGAGCACTTGTGTTTTGTTCTTTCACTCTGCGATAGAAGACACAGTTCTGATGCTTTTCTTCCAAATTGCAGCTCTTACGGACAGAGGTGGAGGTTGCAGCTCGCCTGGTCACTCTCAAAAATTGGGAACAGGTTGTCATGGATACAGCTTTAGTGGATGAGTCAATTTTCACATCCCTTTGTTCTTCAACCATTGTGTTTGTCTTTGTGGGAAACCTTTAAAAGAGGCTTGAGAGGCTGGACTCCGGGTTGCCGTAAGAAGCTCCATCAGTCCGGGTAGCAGGTTTTTCATTCATCACTCTGCCTGCCAAGAATCTGCAAGCATGTGTGCGCGCCGGGTCAGCGCTTTTTTTATTTCTTCCTTTTTTAATTCCACTTCTGAGGAAACCAGTTACTAAGCAAATTCCTGCTCACATTTCTAGAAAGAAGCCGTATCATGGCTAACACCTTGGCACTCCTCATGATTCTGCAGCAAACAGGTGTCAGTGGGAAGAGGGATTAGAGGGCGTAGCAGCAGGAATGGAGCCATGAATAACAAAAGAGCCGTCTACTGTTTTCCAGCTTCCAGGGTCCAGTCAATTCTCCCAGTTAGCTCTCCCAGTTAGCTCTCCCAGTTAGCTCTCCCTGTTAGCTCTCCCTGCCTCACTACTGTCTTTGCAGATCTATAACCCCCCCCCCCACATACACACACACGCACACACGCACACAGAGGATCAATGTGGCCACCCTCCTTAGTTTGACTTTTACTGCCATGCAGAGTAAAGAAAACTTCCCCCCAGCCTTTCTTTTCTGCATCCATTCTTCCTCAGTCTTATTCTCTCGCTTTCATTCTTTTGACCCTTTTTTTCAGGCGGCCTGGCGGCCTGCCGCTCCATGGCGGCTCTCGAGCGGGGGACCTTTTGTTGCTACAGCTTTTGGTGGAATTAAAAAGGGTGCCAGTACCCCCCCTCCTCCTCCACCTCCTCCTCCTCCTCCTCTCTTCCTCCCTCCATCCACTCTTCTGGGCCTCATTGTTTGGAAAGAGAGGGAGCCAAAGCAGGGGGAAAGAGGGAGAGAAAGAGGAGGGGGGGGGTTCAAAAGTGTGAAATGTTTAGACAAGCACCCCTGCTCCGTCTTCATGTCTGTCCTCAGCGAGTGCAGTCCGTCCTCTCTTCTCCTCCTTCTCTCTCTCTCTCTCTCACCGTTTCCTCTCCACATTTAGTCGACCGGTGACAGGATGGAAATTGCTTTCAGCGTGGATGTGTTCAGCCGCGTGTCAGGCTGTGATGCAGCTCTGTGACATTTCTCCACTGTACCCATGTGGGCAATTAATAACCGCACTAACAGTGTTTGCTCACTTGTTTCATTATGGAGCAGTTTGCTGGTGTTCTGTCCTACAGAGGGGATTTCAGGTGACGGCTCTGCTGTAATTTTGGCAATTTTACCCTCTGATTTCAAGAATCTTTGCAGCGTCAGAGCTCATGGTCGTCAAAATTACATTGATAAGATTGCAGAAATGGAACAGGATCATGTTTAATCTGATTAGCTTTTGATATCTGAAGGCATCAGCATCAACCTGACCAGTTTAATCTCAATGAAGGATCATCTGTTAGGCCTGTCCTCTCTTTATTCACTCTGCAGTGTGTCCCTCCCCGCCTCCTGCTGTTTCTCTTCCCTGTATGCGTCTGATCTTTGCATATATCCATCAGCAGCATGTTTAATGAAGACACCTTATAAATGCAATCTTTCACTCCTTATTACTTCTACACAACAGGTGATCTATGTACGGGCCGGACTTGTTAATGACGTAGCATTTCTAAATGATTTAAAACTGAGAGAGTGCAGAATGATCAGGATGATGATGGAAGCAACCAGCTGCAGATTCTGTCCCTTTTAAAACTGCGAGGGGGAGGATTCGTATTTAAGGTCACCTCAGATGATGCATTTACATGAGTGAGGTATGGAGGACCTCTCTCTCTCTCCCTCTCTCCCTCTCTCCCTCTCTCCCTCCCCCTCTCTCTGATCACCTGCAGAGCAAGTGTCAGACACTGCAGGATGTTAGACTGCAGGGGGAAATAGCTACCATCTCATTAATTTAGATCTCACACTGATAAATAAAGAAAAGTGGTGAATGAATAAACCTATTCTCTGCTTTATAGTGAACACAAATGTTCATCTGTTGATCCATCAAATGAAAGAAATTGAATCGCCAAAATGTGAAACACTTGATGTCTCAAATGTAAGAATTTTCTAGTCTCCTTTGACTTCTTTGACAGTAAGTGAAGAGCCTTTGGGTTTTGGACTGTTGGACTGAACAAAAAAAGCAGCTTGGAGACATTATTTTGGATTCTGGGATGATTTGTTGAGTATTTTTCACAGCTTTTTGACACGTTCCAGACTAAACCATGAATCACCAGATAGATACGTAGCTATTAGCAGCAGGTTGAAGACTTAGGCCTGTACACACTACCAGTCAAAAGTTTGGAAACAACTTCTCATGTAAGGGTTTGTATTTATTTTAATTATTTTAAACACTGTAGATTAATACTGAAGACATCAAAACTATGAAAGAACATATATGGAATTATTTAATTAATTATGTCCGTGGAGAATATTCTTATGAGCCTGATCTTTGATATTCAACGTGTTAAACTTGTAACCGTATTCAATACTGTCAGTTATATGCATTTTGTTGCTGTGGAAAAATATAATTTAGGGGGAAAACAACGTATTTTGGGTTCTTTTTGACATGAGAAAACTCAATGATTAATCGATAATTGATCTTTAACATTTCCAAAGATCGATCATGGAGAATACTTAAAATTTGCATCCCTTCATCACACTGTGATAAATGCAATTCAACAGAATCAAATTTAACACACAGTTATGCCCTGTGTCCCAGCTTGCAGAATTTCTGGATTGGTATCTTTTAATTTTCTTTCACAAGTTCTGGGCGTTAACATTAAACCTGATCCCATATTGATCATCTTCGGGGTGTTGGAGGGGCTCAGAAATCTCCAACAATGTCTTTTATCTTATGGGCTGCTGACTGCTAAGAAACTGATCCTCCTATTTTGGAAGAAGAAAGAAGCACCTACTCTCAAATTATGGTTAATGGAAATGACGGACATACTTCATTTAGAGAGATTTGTTCTTAAAAACAGACTTGAGAAGTTTGAAAAAAATTGGCACCCACTGACCTCCTTCTTGCAGAGCTGAAATGATCAACTTTTTGTACATCAGGTAGCACTCCTTGGGAGGGTTAAGGGAGGGGGGAGGATGGGATAGTTATTCAGGGTTCCCACGCGTTTTTCCCACGCGTCCTGGAAAAAACTTGAAAACCTGGAAAACAGTTGACCAGTTTTCCAGTCCTGGAAAATGGGAGAAAAAGTAAAATGTCCTGGAAAATCACGGATTGTCCTGGAAATTTTTCCAACATGACTGCGTGCGACCTGCCAAGGTTAAAAAAACACATCCCCATTCAACATTTGTGGCCATTCTTGTCATTCAGATCTATTTAGGTCAATTCATGCTCTGATCCTCTGATTATTATTATCATTTATTTATTTTTTCTTTTACTTAGCTAATTTTCTAATTTTTGAGAAAAGAGAAAGAAGAGATGTTTTCATGGATAGCCATAGACAGCACGTCTTCAATGTAGACTTCCACTGAGAGGAACATATTAGACTATTTAGGAACTCAATTAGGAACTCAATTTAGACTGTCATACCAGCTGGATCATCACTGAAAATGTCCTTGAAATGTCTTGGAAAATCATCTCTGGAAAAGAGTGGGAACCCTGTTATTGCTCTATTGTTAACTCTATGATGAAGACAGTTTTGCCTGATGATAAGGAATGAATAATCTGATGTAGTCTGTGAGATCAGGCCTTTGAATTACACTGTTATATGAAAATTGAATGTCGATGTGGATGCTTTGTGGAGATCTTGTTTTCCTTAATAAACATCTTGAAACATAAAATTTGCATCCCTAATCAGAATAAAACATGATCGAGGACAGAAGTCACCTCACATTCTGGAAACACTCCTTAATGTTATTATCACGGTCATCATCAGGACACAGTCCCATCCTCTCCCGGTTTAGGGGATTGTTCTGAAAGTGAAAGCTCTCGCTCGGGGTGCAGAGGTCGAACAAGCCAGCAAGATTAAAAAAAGTCAATTTCCTGTCCTGGTTCAAGTGCGAGCTCTAGAAAGGTCGGGCCATTGTCTATTGTCTTTGAATTGTGCCTGTTTGCTATTCCTAGACCCATTTTGTTTAGTCACAGATATTTATAGCCGTGCAGTTGTTTATAATAGACTTTATTTATTACCCTCCTCCTCCTCCTCCTCCTCCTCCTCCTCCTTCTTGACACCTTATTGTTGTTTAATTTAACACCAAAACTTCATCACTTCCTTCACTTTCCTGAAAAAGTCTGAGGAAGCTTCACAGAGTTTCATAACCCGAGGCAAAGAAGAGACACTCCAGCGTCTAATGGACTGAATGAAGGAAGTGGACACCTCTCTGAAGTAATGTTTACAGAACGAGGGAAATAAAGACAGTGCATCGATTCATCTCCGCTCCTCCGTCCATAAATAACCTGCTCTCCTTTTCCTCTGTGCGGTCTGGGGACTGTTAGCAACAAGTGGTGGAGGTCAGCTGGTAGAGAGAAGAGCAAAGAGACAGAGAGAGGGGGGGACACAAACAGAGAGAGAAACAAACAGAGGCAGGGGAAAGAAAACAGAGAGACAGATGGAGACATGAGAGAAACAGACAGTAAAGAGAGAGAGAGAGAGAGAGAGAGAGAGAGAGAGAGGGACACCAAGAGGGAGACAAGACAGAAAGAGACCGGCAGATAGAGGAGGAAACAGACAGAGAGCGAAAGATAAGGAGAAAGACAGAGAGGGTTAATGAGAGATGGAAAGAGATGATGACATAAGGAGATAAAGAAAGGCAAGGAAAGACGGACTGACAGAGAGATACAGAGATGGAGACAGACAGACAGACAGACAGACAGACAGACAGGCAGACAGAGAAAGACAACAAGGAGGAAAAAGAGAGACGCAGAAACAAAAAGAGTCTAAGACAAAGGAAAAACAGAGAAAGATGGAAGTAAAGAAAACAAGCAGAAAAAGAGAGAGATGCAGTGACAGACAGAAAGAGACGAAGACGAAGAGACAAGGATGATGAAAAAAGAAAGACATGCAGAGATAGACAAGGATAAGTAAAGACAGAAAAACAAAGACAGAGGACAAAGAGATGAAGGGAAAAACAGAAGCACAGTGACAGAGGACAGGTAGAAAGAGAGACAGAGAAAAAGGACAGAACCACTGCAGAAGAGACAGAAAGAGGAAGACTGACTGAGACTGAAAGAGAGAGAGAGAGAGACAGACCAAAGGACGGAGACATTAAAGTGAAGACGCAAGAGAAAGGGATCAAGACTAGAACGACTGTTTAGGTCTGAGAGGGACGGAGATACAAAACGAGACGGAGAGAGATGCAGTGACAGACAGAAAGAGACAAAGACAAAGAGACAAGGATGGAGAAAAAAGAAAGACATACAGAGATGGACAAGGATAAGTAAAGACAGAAAAACAAAGACAGAGGACAAAGAGATGAAGGGAAAAACAGAAGCACAGTGACGGATGACAGGTAGAAAGAGAGACAGAGAAAAAGGACAGAACCACTGCAAAAGAGACAGAAAGAGGAAGACTGACTGAGACTGAAAGAGAGAGAGAGAGAGAGACAGCAAAGGACGGAGACATTAAAGTGAAGACGCAAGAGAAAGGGATCAAGACTAGAACGACTGTTCGGGTCTGAGAGGGATGGAGATACATAACGAGACAGAGAAAGTCAGGGAGGAAGACAGAAGGACACACTGATAATAGAAAGACAAAGAGATAGACTGAGAGAGAAAAAAGGGATTGACAGGCAGAAAGAAGAGACCGAGGAAAAAGGTAGAGAAGAAAAGGGACAGAGCAAAAGACAGAAATAGAAAAAGACAGACAAAAGGGACAAAAGAATCAAAGGAGAGAAACAAACAGAGAAGAAAGGACAGATACAGAGAGACTCAGTCTGTATTGATAAAACATTAAAATGAAATGTGGCTGAAGCCGAGGATTTGTCCGTCAGCCGTCTCTCCTCACCTCTGCGGTCGTCCTTGGCTGCCTCAAAATCATCTTCGACATCGTGTTCATCTCTTCCCCGGTGCACGTGTGCGTCGATGGCGTCCTGATCGACTGTGTCTGCTCTGACAGTTTTGTTTCTCATTTGCATAACGCAAACCAACATCCCTCTTCCTCGCCGTGTGCAGGCGACCACTGTTCACATAGCGGCACATTTCCATACGAGTCGCACGCACATTAGAAGAGAAAACCAGTGTCATTTAGAGTTACAGCACATTTACTGCTGCTTCTTCTCCTGTACGTTTACCACAATTATCCTGCAATGCTTGCCATGTGTAATTAGATCATTCTTATTTTCTTTTTTCTTACAGCGGCTCTGTTTTCACGTCAGAGCGCTGAATAGCTGTCCGGGCGAACAAAGAAGCCACATGTTTAAACAGACATAGATGTGACAATTAAGTGTGAAAGGCTGGGTGTTTTCCAGGGATGGTTTCCTGGCAGAGAGGAGCATGTCTTCCTGCGGGTGTCAGGTGGCTGACAGGAAACAGACTGGTGAGGTCTCGTCTACGTTTTATACTAACAACAGGACACGGGTTCCCGTTTGCTCTTAGACGGAGACATTGATATATTTTCTTGTCCAGCTAGAGGTCACAAAAAAGTGGGGACTGACAGCAAAACACTCTGCTCTGTTTACAGTTTATGAATTACAATGGATCGAGGGAGGCTGACTAGAGCTGTAGTCGGGCCTTAAAAGTTAGACCCGACCCGACCCGAGCCCTAAAGAATTCTGCCTGAACCCGTCTGAACCCGAATGACCTAGATTTTTTTATAGCCCAAACCCGTTTACAGCCCGACTGCCCCCCTTCATTACTGATCTGGCTAATTTTGCAAGTTTTGGGTAGGATGGTCTGTTGATCTTCCACCAGCCAAGAACATCAGTTTCATCTTACATGATGTTTTCCCAGTCAGCTCACTGTGCATTTTCTCACTCCTCTCGAGTCTCCACATCTCGTCGTGCACCTGCAGCACCGTGCACAGCTTGCAGAAGAGTGCGGGCATGAGCATGTACGGCCTCCCTGTCTGAGTGTGATAACACTCTCAGCTGGTTACATTTTGGCCAGAGGAATGATGCGATCTTATAGAGGTCCTGTATTATCACTTTACGCGCGAGCCAGTGCTCGTGCCGTTGATGCACGACACAAGCCCGAGCCCGGCCCGAGACCGCGTAACATGATAGAAATTATGACCTCCTCCCCAGCATCCTCCTGCAGGCTCCGAAGGGGTTAGTCCTATCTCATTACCCTGGCGTCAAAGCCCAAACCTGACTTCATGGTGTTTAATTACTTGAATTTCCATTAAAAATAAAGACAAAACTCCTCTTGCTTTACTGACGGTATTACTTCTTTTATTGTGGATATGTGCGTTTAGTTGACTCCACAATGAAATGTCATCACCCTTGCTAGTTGGCATCAGAATCAGTCGGTTAAACCAATTAATATTTTTAGTATTGGAGGCCACAAATGCTGGTCATATGTTGTGTCCAAGCTTCCACTAGAAGGGGCTGCAGCTCCAGTTGATAGCTACTGCCATAATCGCTGTAGACGTCCTCCTGCTGTGGAAGTTCCAGATTCAGCTGATGTGGACTTGTTGGACTCCAGCGGCAACACTACTACTGCTATTAATTGTCTCTTCACTCCATCACTCTCTCTCTCTCTCTCTCTCTCTCTTATTCTCCTCTGTCCCTCTTTCCAACCCCAACTCTGTCTCAGCAGATGTCTGTCTAACATGAGTCTGGTCCTGCTGGAGGTTTCTGCTTGTTAAAAGGAAGTTTGTCCTTGCCACTGTAACTAGCTAAATACTACGAGATGCAATGCTCATGGTGGATTAAGATAAGAACAGACTGAGTCTTATCCTGTCTTGATGTTGGATCTTTGTTAATAATATCACATAGAGTACAGTCTAGACCTGATTTGTTTGTAAAAGCGTCTTGAGATTTGGCACTGGGTAAATGAAGCTTGATCGATTGATAATACAACAATGCTCTACTACCCTGATGTAAACAAGCACAAACAACCAAGGGCATCTTGTAGCATGATGTGGCATGTTTTGGTAGTATTCTCATCTTGAACATGAAGATGAAATAGTATGTATGACTGTCTGATTTAAAATGGCCATAACCACCCAACTGAAGCAACATAACCAAGCAATTCCATCTGGACTTTAAACTGAAGGCTGGTGGTGCTAGCTCTGCTAATGTTAGCTGCACTCAATCGTTGACCTACAGTCTAAGCCGTGTTAAATAATTCATGCTCAATTTGAACAGTGAGATTGTTTCCTCACCTTTAGACTCGCTCCTTAGAAGTTACATTTCTGTCCAAACTGCTTGAGTATTTGCAGCTTTATCATTAATCATTAATAAATCATAACTCAGCGTATTGAGTTGAACCAGCAGGAAAGGAGTACTGTAAAAAAAGTCACAACTATCAGAATGTTTTCATTATTTGTGTTCTGGGTGAAGTTTGTACTGAAAGTTCAAAGGAAACTCAACCAACCTTCTGCATCAAAGTCTGTTTAAAGTTCTTGTGAAGTCTTGCTGAATATGTGGAAAAAAAGTTTTTAAAACCTTTTCTGGCCCCGGAGGGAGTTGTCGGGAATCAATGTCAGTTTGTTGCTGAAGACTAAAAGTTTGAAAATGAAAGAAAATCTGGGGCTGTAGAAATGGAAGAGTGAACATAAAGATCATGGTTACATGCTCCTCATCTGTTTGATGCTCGCAAATCTCAAGGCTACACAAGATGCTAAACGCAGCCAAGATCTCATTTAATTGTATTGTGGGTACGTAGACATCGAGTTGTAAGAAAGGAGAGTAAGTGGATGATGTTTGGTTCTGTGGTGTCTTGACTCTCATGAAAACATTCTCCTAACTAGACTACTATCTACAACAGCTGGATCAGGTTAATCCTCAGGTTTTGCATGTGCATGTGATGAGATTGGTGGTCAGGCAGTAATGAATATTTCATGTCCTGTTAGACTTTAAAAGTAAAACACTCAAGTTAAGGATGGTGTCCAGTTAGACTTTGACCTAAAGCTGTTTGAAAATGCTCCTTTCCTTCCTTAGGATGGATCTGTAACAATAATTAACAGAGGTAGCCGTGTGAAGCTGTTGTTTCTGTACCAAGAGGATTTAATCATATAAGACTATGTAGAAAAAGAGCACAGTTTGTGTTTCAATAAAAAGTTTTTAACGCACAAAGTAGAACCCCTTATACAAAAAAGGTGTCGCTTGATTTGTATTTGCAGAAGCTTTTATTGATTTAAAAACAAAAAAAATTGCCCCTGGTAGTTGGGGTCCAGTAGCTCCTCAGGCTGCTCTCATATCCGTGTCCAGTGACCGTCATAATTCACATTTCTCAAGACCATCCTGAGATGGACACTAAGATTTTTGCCACAGTGTCGACAGGCAGAGAGGAAATGTGCTGGATTCTGGTTTATGATTCTTCTCTGTAGTAGCTGACACCGTTGTGGGCACTACATACTTGTGCGTCCATGTTGCTCTACAATACGCTAAACGCTTGTTAGCAGTGTGATTTCTATGCTAGTTAGATCGCCTGTTTCTGATCCTGCTACAGTTTCTGATTGTTTGTCTACTGTGTGGGGACTGAGCGTGTAATGTTTAATGCTGAGGTTGATCATACAGGAATTATTACAAAGAGGAAAAAAAAAGGAGGAGGGGTCGCCGGTGGCCTAGCGGATCGGAGGCACCCTATACAGAGTCCATAGTCTTTGTCGTAGAGGTTGTAGGTTTGAATCCCGGCCTCGCTCATTTGCTGCATGTCTTCCGCTTACTCTCTGCTCCCTACATATCTTGTCTCTCTTCAGCTGCTCTCCTATCAATAAAGGTGAAAATGCCAAAAAGATCTTACTTTAAAAAAAAAGAGAAGAAGTCGGAGGAGATTAAATCTACGGCTGATGTACAGCGATAACAGAAATGTTGTAAATGCACAAAATAGGATGCTGCCCGACGGACCAATTGCAGGGCTTACACAAGACTTCCACCAGATCCGTGTCTGGTCCGTTTCTGATACACTGCAGCCCGGCTCCATGCTCTCTTGTCCGTCAACACCCACGGAGCAGGACCGCCTGACAGCTGGAGTCATGTGACCAAGGTTTTCCTGCCGTAACTACTGAATCAAGGATTCTTCTCCTCCTCCTCCTCTCCTCATCCATGTTGTCTTTCTGGTCCTCTGAAAACCTCTGACCTGTTGACTCCAGGCCTGGCTCCACTCATCATGACGGTTTGTTGTTGTAGTTAAGTGAAATACGATCTGGTGATAACACAGAGTGTTTTATTCTGAAAATTAACCGGATGTTTTCATTTTGTTTTGGTGAAACCTGACTTCCTGTCCCGCTCCATCTGCTCTATGCTGAATTGATGCATCGTGCATCATCCGGCAAAAATAGAAGTCTTGCGTATCTGATCTGAAGGGCTCCGACCTGCTGGGTCAGAGACGCAGCCGGAACGTAAGGGAGTGGATCCAGTGGAAGTTAACACATTGACTAGAACAGTAACTGATCAGATCCGGTGCCGTGATGGATCGAAAACGGATCTGGTGGAATCTGGCCGTTACGGTCTGCACAGATTCAACGCATAACTACATTTTGGAGGAGGTGATGTCAGGTCAAATCTGTATGCTTCTGCATAGTAACATGGCTTAGTGGACCTACCTTGTAAAACTGATGCAGAAGCATAAACCAGGCTTTGGCCAATCAGATTCAAGCATTCAACACAGGCAGGCAATTAGTGTGAAAGCCAGGTATCAAAACATCTGATAAAAAGATGACGCTCACCCAAAATGGCAACATGTGGCAGCAGTGTTGTGTAAAAACTTACTTTAATGGCTTAACCTCAGAGTCATTGTTAAACAGCCCTCCTGCCTTCACAGAGTGGGAGACCACAGAGGGGAAGCACATGAGAGGGAAATAAGGCAGAATTTAAATGATGATATAGTAGAGAGTCTAACCTTCAAACATGGAAATGTGACTGCCTCACCACAGGTAGATGGACATTCTGTGAGAAACTCTGCAGACACAGATGCTCAGACAGGTCCTCCCCCTCCCTCCCCTCTTCACTTCAGCCGCAGATTAATTACTCCCGGATCTTTCTCTAATTCAGCAGCTGATTGAGAGATTCAGAGTGACAGCTGCAGCACGACTCTTTGTCTTTCTACTTTTCTTTTCCGCCTCGCCGCAACACGACAACGCTGCCACTCCACCCACAAGACGCCCTCTCCTACCTGCTGATCTTCCTGTCTCAAATCCAAAACCTGAGGTCACTTCTCCACTCACACCACACCTGTAGTGGATTTTTCCTCCGTGTGCCCAAAAATTGAGTTTCCCCGACACAAAAGGTTGATGTTCTCCTGTCATGAAACTGTGCAGTGTTCCAGACGAATCCAGACACCCGCTCTTTTGGGCGAGTGTCGACAGACGTTTTCATTTCTGTGAAAGAATTATAGAACCCTTTCAAAGGCAGGATTTTTCAATTTTCTTTTTTTAATAGTATATCATTGTCAAATGACTCGAGATATCGCCTGGTGCTTTTCTATAGGCCCTGTGGGCTTTCTTCTCACAGCTCATTTCATTATTTCTCCTCCCTGCTGCTTTTGATTCCTGTTCTTACCTGTCAGTCAGCCAGAATATCTTCAGCTGTTTCTTTTTTCCTGCAGAGATAATTCAGTCCGAGTCCTCCTCAATTAGACCCGATGAAAGTGCAAAAACAGATTAGTGAGGCTACTGCTTGTAAATACCTACCGCTGAACATCTGTCCTCCTTGTAACCACCGTGAGTCATTATCGGCATCATGAGGTTCAGGCTAAATGTGGCAGTCAGATGTTTCTGCGCTAATGTTACCAAAATAAAAGCCTCTGTTTATTGTGTTTGTGTTCAATGATTGAAATGAGTCAGACTCTTGGAATGAGACGCAGAGAAGTGTGAGCAGGAGTCATTACCAGGAGCTTCAGTGTGTGTGTGTGTGTGTGTGTGTGTGTGTGTGTGTGTGTGTGTGTGTGTGTGTGTGTGTGTGTGTGTGTGTGTGTGTGTGTGTGTGTGTGTGTGTGTGTGTGTGTGTGTGTGTGTGTGTGTGTGTGTGTGTGTGTGTGTGTGTGTGTGAGTGAGTCATGACAAGTTCCCTCTGTTGGCTGCAGTGACAAAGTCAGGCTGGACTGTGTGAAGGGTGAGGTTAAGAGTCAATGGGACAGACAGGAAAAGATCCACACACACACACACACACACACACACACACACACACACACACACACACACACACACATTCATATGCACATACACACACCAATCTATTAAATCTATCTCCTTAAAGCAGCTTCTCTTCTCTTCTCTTCTCTTCTCTTTTCTTTCTTTCTTTCTTTCTTTCTTTCTTTCTTTCTTTCTTTCTTTCTTTCTTTCTTTCTTTCTTTCTTTCTTTCTTTCTTTCTTTCTTTCTTTCTTTCTTTCTTTCTTTCTTTCTTTCTTTCTTTCACTTCTTCTCTTCATTTCTCTGCTCATCTTCTGTCTGTCCTCTCTTCTTCTTCTCTTCAGGGATCCTTCTTATCTTCCTCTTCTTCTGCCTCCTTTTTCCAAATTCTCATGTTCCTCCCTTTCGTTTCTTTCTCTTCATCCACTTCTCTACTTTTTTCTTTCCATCTTTTACTTCTTCTCTCCTCTTCTCTTTACCTTTCAGTCTTCCCTTTCTCCTTCCTCTTCTGTGCATTTGTCTTTTTTCTTCTTCTTCTCAGCTCATTTTTTTCTGCTTCCCTCCATTCTTTCATTTATTCCCTTCTGTCCTAATCTCCTCCCTTCTTATATCTTCTTTTTGTCTCCTCCTTTTCCATTTTTCTCTTCTCCTCCTCCTCCTCCTCCTCCTCCTCCTCCTCCTCCTCCTCCTCCTCCTCCTCTTCTCCTCACAGAGATATTGGCCGTAGATCAAAGCCGGGTGTCATGGGGATTAAGAGGCTCTCATGTCAAACTCAGAGAAATCATTAAGAGTAATCATTAGGACGTAAAGTTCTCGTCAGCAGTTCTGACGTCTGTCATCCCTTCAGACCCGTGAACTGCAGCTGCACTTTAGCTCCACCCATGGGACGACACGTTTGAAGAGATTATATTTTACAGTTTCTAGTTAAAGTGACACAGAGCTGATTTACAGTCAGAGGAACGACCAGACTGAGAAGTTTCTCCTTTCAGGTCAAAGATATGTCGTCACTGGAGACTCAAATCACAACACGGTAGTTTCAAATAATAACTACATCATCACGTGAAGCTAATTGTTACTCTATTGGAGATACATATCTACAGATGACAGATCTGAAAACTTGACATCAGTGTTGCATTTTGATTGTAAATCAAAATACGACGGACCACTCAAACACTTTTTCAAGTAAGCTCCAAAAAGTAAATAACTTTAATTTAGGACCAGGTTTATTGTAGTTATGAACTCTTATTTCACGTGGGACAAACAACATGTGGTCTTATATTACATTCATCTATCAGGGAAGTGTTTTTAAAGCATGTTTCGATGTGAATGAAAGAAACGGTGTGATCACATCAGTCCTGTCCTTGAGTCGTTGCACTGGTTGCCTGTGAACTTTAGGATCCAGTTCAAGGTCCTATTAATTGTTTTTAAGTGTTTAAATAGTCTGGCACCGTCTTATTTATCAGACCTTGTACAGCCTCACAGTACTTCCAGAGCACTTATGTCGTCAAACCAGCTGCTCCTGGCAGTACCTCGGTCCAGACTCTCTACTCATGGGGACAGAGCCTTCTCAGTGGCGGCCCCAAAGCTGTGGAACAGCCTACCTTTCCAGGTTAGAGCTGCACAGTCTGTGGATCACTTTAAAACACTCCTGAAAACCGATCTTTTCTCCTTGGCGTTCAGTGTATTTTAATATCTGAACAGCACTTTGGTCAACTGAGGTTGTTTTAAATGTGCCTTATAAATAAAGCTTGACTTGACTTGACTTGAATCAGCTGGTTAAAGGTGTTGCGCACAGCGGAGACACTCAGCTGGCGGCTGCGGCTGTGCGTCAGGTCCCCATGTGCGATTTTTAAAGACGATCAATACACAACTGCTGCCAACAACGACACGGACAACTTTAAACAGGAAGGTTCCCCACCTTTGGATACAAAGCCAATAGACTGGTGGGAATTGCTAGTACGCTATATTTGCAGACCAGCAACATCATAGCCGACTGGACTGATTATGACCTGGTTGTGCTCCCAGCTGACACCTGACAACGTACACACGCTTGATCCTGATTGTTGATAATCAGCGTGTTAAAAATGTTACTTGTATTCAATACCGTCAGTTATATGCATAGAAAATATAATTAATGGGAGATGCAACGTATTTTTATTAATCAATAATTGATTAACATTTCCAAAAATCGACCACAGAGAACACTTAGCATGTACATCCCTCCTTACATTACATTTAAAAGTTGTCTTTCAGTTTTTTTAATACCTTGAGTCGAAGCACAGAAGCTTTCAAATAGATATAAAGTGTGCAAATAATTAACTTTCCAGTTTTATGTGAGGATGACTTGGGTTTTTGTTGGGAAGGTGTTCAAAGAGGTATCCATGTTGTTTGGTTTTTAATTGTTCTGCATGGAAGTTTAGAACTCTGTTATTGTGACCATATGAAAACCTTGTTTCAACATTATTGCATTTACTAGTTTAGTAACCTTTCTTATTAGAAAAAGCTTGTCTCAGAGAATTCAATTGACACATTAAACTAGCTTGGAGACAACGATGGATGCTGGAGCTTGGTGAAAAAAGGAGAAACTGTGTTGCTATGATCTCGGCAGTTATGGCAATAATCTAGTAATCTGCCTGCCGTTCTGAAATTGGAATATCCATCCCTCCATAAATTTTCTAAACCTCTTATCCTGCTCAGGGCTGCAGGGGCTGGAGCATATCCCAGCATGCATGCAGTGAGAGGCAGAGCACGCCCTGAACAGGTCCAAAGGGTGCGCCCCTCAAAGGGCAGAAATCTGAATATGAAATGAAAAGCACAGACACAAGACTTTCTGCTGTTCTTCTTTTAAAGTGCAGTTTATTCAGAAGAAAGCATGCACAAGATTTCAAAACAGTGAAATCTGTGTCAAACTGTGTTCATTCGGAGGTTGTGTGGAGTTTTCATGCAGGCAAACAAGGCTTCCATTTGCATTGAGTGTTTTTCACCAAAATACATTGTGTGGATCCCTGGGGTCAAACAAACAAACAAACTCAATGCATTCTCCTCCTTAAAACATTTGCAAAGCTAATTTTCTGAATATTTACATTATGCAGTTTTTACATCCGTGTTTGCTAGCTTGCAGCCTTCTTCACTGCTGTGCTGAAGCTTCTTTGCACGTTAATGCCAACAACTGTCAATCAGTGTTCTGCCGTCAAACCCGCGGCAGGGTTTTTCCCCCCCCCTGCACCCCCCTGTACTTGTGTGTGAGTCTGAGCGTCCCTGGAGCACAGGCACACAAATAAATGAGGACCTGCTTGTAAATATATTGCTCCCTCGATCTACCTGAGGCACAAAGAAAAGGAAAATCTACATTCACACCGAGCCGTGCACTTCTTGTTAAGGCAGGATCTTAGCTTTCAACTCTTGAGATAATCACACATGTCGGAGCAGATTAACCCACTTAGACAAATCAAAATAAAGTTTGTAGGATGTTTATCACTGATAGGGCAGATTTACATTCAGATTTGACTCTTAGATTTAATTGTCAAGTGTGTGTGACTCATTTATCACTTTTAAAAAACTGTCATCTGGTTTAAACACCATCAAATCTGGTATAGAAGACGCACTTTTAACCATTGTGGTGTATTCACACCAGCATAAAATGTGGAGAGAGGTAATCTACTGCAGGGGTTCCCAAAGTGTGGGTCGGGACCCCCTGGGGGGTCGCGAGACACAAATGGGGGGGTTGTGAGATGCCTCCCAGAATGTTTTAAAAAAAAAGTTATTTAAAAACAGTACATATAGACAAAAGATGACTCCTAAGTTTAGGGTTAGTGAACAGTTAATTATCAAAAGCATCAGTAGCAGCAGGTTAATTCACAACAGCACAGGAAACACAGACACATGCCCATATAGGGAGGCAACATTTTCTGCAGACCAGCTAAATGAAGCCACATTAAATCACTTTGAGGGACAGTGGGGGTCACGAGTCTTTGGCACCTATGTTTTGGGGGTCGTGCGCTGAAAAGTTTGGGAACCCCTGATCTACTGTGTTGTAGTAGTAAGATGGATAAAAGACCAGCAGAGGGGTCGGCACGAGTCTTTGTGCCTTGGTCATAGGCAGTGGATTTTACCGTACTTCTCAGCCATCAACGCTACAGTGATAATAGATGGTGTTAGGAGGAGCTACACGTCTGCATAGAAACAGCACATTGCTGAACACTCAATGGAAGTGCCCCTCAAAATTAGACTGTCTGGTTTTACAGTAAATGGTTACGAAACATCAAGGCTACACTCTTATCCATAATCTCTGTGCTATGCAACAAACAGGATCGTCATGATACCAGGATTGTAAACTGTGATAAGAAACTTGTAAAACTCGAATGATATCAATACATATTTTATTACCACGGTAAGAGCTCTGTATCAGTGAGTTTTTATGATCACACTGCCAACATTGCTGGTTCAGATAAAGTCATTGAACAGAGGCCAACATTTGACGTACTGATACTTTTACAGCTTTGTTTTCATCAACCTCTCTCTCTCTTTACTTTGTCTCTATGTAGCTCGACCACCGCTGCTCTCTCTCTTTCTTTCACAGCAGCTTTGGGTTGAAAATATAACTATCTGTTTTTCCATAAGCTTTGTTTCTTTATGATACTGTTTAATGTCATAGTAGCATTCTTTGTACAGGGTGGAGATAAAGTAACGTTGGTTCATCGATCAAAGGCTCAAAGGTGTAGAGCAGAAAGCCTTCCACAATAAGGATATGAGGCTCCTCCTCCTCCTCCTCCTCCTTATTGTCAGACTTTGGGAAGATCTCAGTATCCAGGGTGTTATTAACGCCATGAGATTTCTCAAACTTCACCGGGTTCAGATTGTTTGAAAGCATGTGGCCTTGCCAACCTCCTGTCCCCTATCACCAAGTCCAAGTACCGCACCTTGGGGGACAGAGCCTTTGCCATCGCTGCCCCAACTCTCTGGAACTCTCTCCCTCCACACATCCGCAACTCTGACTCACTTCAATCATTCAAAAGCCACCTCAAGACCTACCTGTTCCAAAAAGCATACAACACATGACCTCTCCCCCTGCCCCACCTCTGTCCCTGTTTTGTTTTATTTCTAGGTTTTATTTTTAGATCTACCTTTATGTAAAGCGACTTTCAGTACTTAGAAAAGCGCTATATAAATTCTATGAATTATTATTATTAAAAGTTTTGAATAGGAAATCGTACCCACGAACCAATCAGAGTCAGTAATGAGATGTCAGCCAAGTATTGGGCTTGGATGCTACCTTGTTGTAATTTACATAAGTTTGATCTAGTCCAAGTAACATTTCTATGTTGCAAACTAAGACAATGCTCTGTCATCTATTTATTATGACCTGTATCATTCATTATCAGGTGTACACTGTTCCAAGCTCCCTAACTGTGTTAAAGTTTCTTCTTCAGACGCTTACATAAAGCCAGTGATATTAAGACAGACTCTGAATCCAGAGCTCAGGAGGTGTATTTCACCGAGCCAGCAGCACACGCCGATCCTCCTCTTGCTATTTGTGCTCCCCTCCAAAAAAAAACTCCATTAACTAAGGAGTGAAGATTGGAAAATAGAAAATGACTTATGTGCCGGGTTCTCTGACCTATCCGCCCCCTCATCCCAGAGTCTATTTCCAGGCGCTGGGCTTTTCAAAATGTGAGGATGATTTCTTAATCCCCGGGGATGCATCTGTGGATGGAAGTGAAAAGTTTCAACTGTTCTCGTTTCCCTTCACGCCGAGGATCCTGACGGGTGGCAGACCGGCCTCCCAGTCGGCCGGCTGGACGCGGAGAAAAGGGTGCTAATGAGATGTGCACCGCTCTTTTATGTCAGTCCTCTCCTCCTCCCAGCATGCTTTTTTTCTCCTCTTGACTCTGTGGGTGTCTAAGCTATAAGCGCCTATGGTTTCTGACTGCTAATGTACAAAGTGACCGTGTCTGAAGTGAAAGTTAAATAGGGTTGGAATTGAATCAGCCATTTTTGGGTATGAAAGGCAGTGTGAAGGGGAGCGTGTTAATGAGCGGGTACAGGACATCACTCACGTCTCACATTCATCAGCAGCACGAAGCGGTGGCCGAAGGAAGGGAGGATGAAACAAGAGGAGAGGAGGTTGAAAAGACACGGAGCTGTTAGCTAAAGCTGCACTTAAATAAACACATTTAATTAACAAACAGCCAAAGTAATTGATTTATGACTCAACGGTCAAACTTATCAACATTATGTCTCTGTAAATTATAGGACTTCAAACTAAAAGCTACCATCTCATTTCATCTCATATGGATCTGTATTTGGATGCTTTAGTTGTGTATCAAACTGAGCAGATTGGATGGAAATATATCTCATCAAACAGTTACATCTTAGTAAAGTGTGTGACGAAAATCCCAGTCCGCTGACTGATATCATTTTAAAGTGCCTCACTTGTTTATCACATCACACTTTCCAAAGCTAGCTGTGCAGTTTTTAATCAATTTCAGATTTTCCTCGCAGTCGTTCGTGTCCATTCTTTTTATTAGAGCATAAAAATCAATGTGACGGTGCTTGAAAGTGGCGTCTCAGCGAACATTTAGTCATCATCACCTGCAGTAGTAGGCCTCAGGAAACCGCACACAAACTGTTTCCTTGTTAGTGATTTTAAGGAAGCAGCAGTTTCACACATTTGGCAGTCAAACAGAAACCTTTCTAAAGCACAAGGACACAAAAAACCCCAAACTGATATTTTTCACAGCAGCTGTGTTTCACGTCTTCTTTTCCTCTGGGTTTATTTTTTTGTGTATTCTTGACAAGCTTGTGAATGTGATACTTCCTGCAGCCAACTCCAAAAAGGGAGAGCTTTCTTTGGGCTTAATTATCTCCTGCAAGTTTCCTCTATCTGAAAGATGACACTTTCAAACCAAACTAACATGAATGAAAACTTCTCGAGAGCCTTCGAATTAAACTCACAGTATGTTTTACAAAGAAGTATGAGATTTAATTGACCAAAGCAGTCCTAACTACAGGCATGGTCTTTTCAAAATTAACATATGTTTTCTCCCTCAGCCTTCAGCTATGTTTGAATTCTTGGATCTGGCACGCTCGCACAAGGCACCATGGGAAACGTGGTTTACACAGGATTGTGTTTTATGGCTCGAGTCCTGGATTTTGCTCCAGAACTGCAGCAGTGGGATCTCCTTTGTTTTCTTCCAAGGAGAATAGAGGTGGTAAATATCAGCACGTGTTTAGGGGTTTTATCTTGGACTGTATACCCCGGTCTTGGCAGACTCTTGACTCTGATTGGCAGGAAGGCGTCCATCCATTCCTGACAATGTATAGTTCTATGTGTGTTCTGCACGTGTGTTCCCATGCCGTCTTCTTCTGCTACAGCTCCTGCCAGGTGAAAGGGACTGCTAGTTTTAGATGTAATTATTTGGTATCATCTCAATCAAACAGCTGACAATACGAGCATTAAGAACAGGGGAAAGGGATCTTGAAACTTTGATATATATTTAAAGGTACAGTGTGCAACATTTAGCACCATTTAGCAGACAAGAGGTTTAATTTGTGTTCAATCTCTGTGTACATTTGTGTTTAAGAATTTAATGTGTGCTCGCTAAAATGCACCGGTTGGAAGACAAAGAAGAGAGTGATTGTTGTGTTTTTGATGTTTAATCTTAAAAATGGAGGAACATTGTTACCATGCATCACAGGAGCTTCTTGTCCTCGAAGGCCACCGTCTCTTCACTGTTGGAAGGGGTGAGCAAGGGAGTGATTCGATCTTGCATTTGACTGCTAGATATCACCAAATATTCCTGATCTACACACCGTACTGCACCTTTAAAATAATAGATTCAATTATGGGAACAGCTTTAAACAGGAATTCCACCAAAGACCAGTCTGTCTCTTTTTAGTGAGACCTTGGTGGCCTCCATGGCTGTGTCCTTTGTTCTATTTCCTGGTGTAGTGTGTGTTTCTGTGTCATCACACTCTTACTGGAAAGTCCAGACTTTTTACACCCTCAAACAAAAACAACAACGTGGCAAAATCTGACATTTTTGTTGCAGCATGCATGATAACATTGAGTTGTTATCTTACCTGCAAGTAAGCAAGAATGAGTGGTCGATTTTAGGACTCAATGGACTCTTGCAAAGCGAACTCTTCTTCTTCTGTGGGGTTTAATGGTGGTGATAGTTGTGTTAACACCACTTACTGGATTTCAACATCTTAAGAATGAGTATATAATCAACCTAAAGTGCTGCCCTCTCATAATACAATGACCCCTATACAGTCTTCTGGGTCCGAGTCCATTCACTCAGTGTTTTATCAAGTCCTTCTAAGTCCAGAAACCTTCTGGCGCCATTTTTATCCTTTCAGATTTTCCCTGCATGATGAGAAAGTAAACCCTGTCTTTGTGCATGCATTCCTCATAATGGACACCTGATCAGTAAATATTTCTTGCTCCTCTAATGAGCTGAAGGCAATAATTGTCTCACCCTGAATGTAAAATGCGAATTTGTCTTTGTGGGATCAACGTTAACGTTTGAGTAAATTGGGTTGCGCAGCTGAACTTCTGTCATGATGAAAGTGAACATTTTATTTCCATTGCATCTAAACTTTCCAGTGGATTCCCTGTCCCTTTAAATTGCACTCAAACAAAAGTTAATCACAGTGCTGAGCTTCTCATTGCTCCATTACAACTCAGTTGGTTTGAGATGATAGTGAGCATTATGTAATTGCTTGTTAGAACCAAATATGCAGCGGGCACCAGGGGTTAAATGCCAATTAGCGCAGTATGAGTGTGACTGTGGGTGCAGCCAGGCGGTGCAGGGAGAGGAGCGTTTGTCGGCTGTAACCTGAGGCGGTTCAGGGCTCTGGGTTCACTCTGTGTTTGACTTGACAGGTCTGGCTGAACTGTCATCCTCTTACTGCTATTCCTGGTTCCTTTTTTCTCTTTTTTTCCTGGGATGCTGAGGTTAGTGCGCTGTGACAACTCTCACATTCTCTGTTGAGTGTCAGTGCACTGGCCCCTTTCTTCCTGACATGACAGGACTGAGCGAGGACGGGCTGGAGGATTGCAACGCGTGGAAGTGAAGAGTGTGAGGGTCCTAACCTTCCCTCCAGCCTGTCCTCTTCTCCTTGCCTTCTTTTCCGTCTCTTTCACTTTTGCTCTCATGTGTTATTCCCCCAGTGTGACCGCCAGAGCGTTTAGAGACTCTGATGGAAGGCGGTCATACATGTGGACTTTTCCCTCACACACATTCGAGTGAACGTGTAGAGACTCAGCAACGATCCCTGTTCTGTCCGTTCAGCACGCTGCTTCTGCCCCACACACATGAAATAATTGCTACACACACAGATAAACACTCAGTGTGTCTCAGTCTGGTGGAACCACTCAGTGTCGGCCCCCTGACAGCTATCCAGTCACTGGCTCTTCGTGCAGAAAACAGATAAAGGCTGTTTCTCAAAGTCTTTTCCCATGTTGGGCTCGCAAAACTCCCTTCCCTCCTTTCTTTTCTCTCTCTGTGCTGGCAGTGAGGTGTGGGCGTTGGCAGGATGTGTGTGTCCCAGTGTAGACCTATGTGTTTGCATGTATGCAGGAGATCATCACTTCATGTTTGTGCAAATGTGCGAATGATAGAGAGAGACACAGCGCCACAGACGACTGCTGACTAAATCAGCGTCTGTGTACCCGTTAAGTTGTGAGCTGCAGTGTGAGACAGCTGATGGTGAACAATTGTCCAATAAAACCCTAAAATGTAATCAGTATCACATTTTGTTCCTGAATAATACGATCATGGTTTCATGAAAAAACCTGTTCACATCAACTGTATACAAAAAATAACCTTTTAGGCCTTTGTTCTAAAAACCACACCTGTTATAAATACAGTAAGGGCCTGTCTCCATTAACTGTGTTTTTTAACTGGACGCGCCAACAACCTTATTTTCCAAGCATTTCTCCCTGTATTGTTTCTAGGTTGTGAACGCAGTCTCTTACAGTGTTTAAAATGTCCCTGTATGCTTCATATTTTCTTTTAATGAATGAGGTTATAAAGGATACGTCAAACAATAGAAGTGAATTCTGTTCTGGCAGAAGCAGCAGCATCAGACCTGGAAATTGCACTCTAACAAAAACCGGTCTGGCTGGTTTCTCCCTGCCACTCCTTAATTTTGATTATTTGGTATTCGAGAAGTTACACTGACAAAGGGCAGGGATGTTCCAAAAGTTGAACTATATTTGAACTTGGAGCACATCGACAGAAAGGCTAACTATGTGCAGAAAATATGCCCTGCAAGTACAAAATAACACTCTTAGTGGACACAGGCCCTTTTGGTTAAAGTTGTAAATGATAAGAGATGCAGTCTAAAGGTCATCTGCCATGAATAAATTGAATCTTAATCTGTATAAACATTATGATAAATAATAGCCAGCTGATAAATTAGTTAAAGACAGACTGTATAGCTCTGATTAGACTGTATAAATAATGGACGTAGTATCCGTGACGTCACCCATCTGTTCCTGAGCGCTGTTTTGAAGCCAATCATCGGCGGGAGCCATATTGGAAATGCTGAACTCAACCAAACTTAATGTGAGGTAAAGAGGTGGGCTTTGAGCCTCCTAGCCAACAGCTACAGTGTTCCCGCCTGTCAGTCAAGTCAGTCATGTCCTTATTTGGGCAAAACTTGTAATCTTAATATCTTCTGAAGTGTCACGTTAGAAAAAATTCGTCCCCTGTACAGTGTGTGCCGATCGAGAAATTTTCTACTTAGACATGAACTGTTTTTTGATCCAGGCTGTAAACATGTTTATATTTGCTGCAAAGATCGTCATTTTTGAATGGGCGTGCATGTGGTTTCCAGTGTTTTATGCAGCCAGCCTCTAGTGGACGCTCGATGAACTGCAGAATAACACTTCTGTATGGGCTTCATATTTTGAGACCGGAGATGGACGCTTGATTACAACGGGTTATTTGAAGGTTTTAGTCTGTTAGTTGGAACAAACAAGACATTTATAACCATCACTTTGGGTTCTCAAAGTTGGTTATTCACAATCATGGCACATCTTCCTGTTTAATTTAAGATGCCTAACTATCTATTGATGAAAACTTCCAGATTGATAAATAAGGACATTGATTGTAGTTGCAGCCCTGAACACTTAAAAGCATTAATCAAACATAAAAGCACTCCTATGCATTTGTAACATTTCTGCAAGCATTTTATCGTCTCCGAATAAACATGTTTGAAGCGTGGCATCCTTGCAGAGCAGATGTTTTCTCATGCATACCCTGTAACTGTAGCATCTTCAGTTTGACTTTAACCTTTAATCCCTGTCATCCTCTGTCCCTGCAGCCCTTTCTGACACCTCATGCTACCCAGTAAAGTCAAAAAGATTATCTTAAAAAACAGGGCCTTTTAGCTTCGCAGACACAGCTGTCTTGTTGTTGGGCAAAAGTTTGTGTGGATGACATGTACTTGTCCTGCTCTTCCTCCTCTTCTTCATTTGTCTGTATAGTTTGGTAATTGGACAGGTGAAAGGATTATTGTGACACAGATGTGCCCCCCCCTCCCGTGCCTCCGGTCTCATCTGCTCAGTGGAACAAACGCGATGAGGAAGGGCGTCACTTTCCAATATACGACCACAGATGGATTCATTATGAGCTTCAATCAGTGTGTTATCACCACCATGATAATGACAAGTGCAGACACACTGCTGTCCAGCACACACACACACACATGTCATGAAACAGATTGCTTATTAAATGAGACCAGATTAAAGATGTAATTTTTCTAATATTTGGCATCATAATTGTTTGACCTCCGGGAGAGTGTCTGGACGTTCATAACACAAACTGGACAGGCAAAAATAAATTCAATAAATCAAAATGATTTGAATGCCCAGCTGTGTCATGTGACACACACACTGATGAAGGAACCGTTGCATTCGCCTCAGAGCGACTGGAAACGGGTCTGGAAATGAAGACGAGAGGCGTTCTTTTTCAGAGTTAATAAGCCTGGTGCTGTGTTTGAAACGAGGCAGACAAAGAGAAGAGCTGAAGGAGAATGGGACAGACTGCAGCTGGTTACTAAACCAATAATTATTGTTTTTTATGACACCGGCAGTAAGATTAAAGTCAGAGCCGTGAGTCTGATCAGATTAATTAGATGTGTGATTAATCGTGTTTGTTTCCAGGATGAACCAAGGAATATGTAAACATGTGACACACATGTTACACATCAGATTGCAAAGTGTGGTGCTGAAAAAATGACGACAACAAGGAAGTGTCAGAAACTGCAGTGACCACTTGGGTCTGGATACAGAAGCGAGTCACTCCACATTAAGCTAGCTGTGATAATACCCAATTTAGCATAATACGAAAACAAAAACCCTCCAACTATTTGGGTCTTTGTTTTGAAATTTATATGACTCAACCATTTAAGCCAACACCTTTTCAAAACAGGAAAGCCTGATTTATACTTCTGCAACGAATCGATGGCGTAGCCTACGCCAGAGGTCCAAGTAGCTCCTGTATCTATGCAGAGGCCTACGCATGTAGCTGACATGCAATTCCTCCAAAACATAACTATGTTTCCAATTGACGTAGACCGCAAGCCCTGTGATTGGTCCACTCGGCGGCATTGCATTTCCCACATTTGCATTGCATATTCTTACCTGTAATCATGTCTCTATGATAAACGGCACCATATATCAACTCTACAGTAACATAACACGCTCTGAATCACTGTGGAAAAGTAGACAGAGATCGTAGTGGGGCCAGAAACAGGTAAGGCAAGGCAAGGCAGCTTTATTTGTATAGTGCATTTCATACACGAGGGCAACTCAATGTGCTTTACATTAAAACATTAAAAGTATTGGAAACATTCAGACAGGCATAAAAGAACATTATTAAAATGACAAATATAATAAAACAGAAAAGAAAAGGAAAATTAGAAATATATTAAAAATGACATTAAAATTTTAATTTAAAGTGAGTTAAAATAAGCTAAGATAGGAAGGCAGTAGCAAATAAAAAAGTCTTAATCTTTGATTTAAAAGAGGTGAGAGTTGGAGCAGACCTGCAGCTTTCAGGGAGTGTGTTCCAGATATGTGGTGCATAATGACTAAACACTGCTTCACCATGTTTCGTTCTGACTCTTGGGACTGAAAGCAGACCAGGACCTGATGACCTCAGAGGTCGAGGTGGTTCATAAGGTAGTAGCAGATCAGCAATGTATTTTGGGCCTAAACCATTCAGAGCTTTATAAACCATCAGCAGAATTTTGAAGTCTATTCTCTGACAGACAGGAAGCCAGTGTACAGAGGTGACCCGATTATCAGAGACCACAATACCCTCAGGGGGTTTTCGGTGGAGTATTGCTGCATGACACGGACGCATTGACGCACAAGTATGTGGTGCTCACGTCAGCCCCTGCTACGTAGGGGGGACGCAGGAGTATAAACCAGCCTTATGTGGCGATCTGCTATTACATACAGAGAAGAAGAGCCGCAATAAGCTGACTACAGAGTAAAAATCATTGTGGATGTTTTTCCCAGCTTAAAGGAGGACAGCACCATTACAACTTGTGAAACTTGCAGCAAGTATTCTGACAGGAGATTTACATTTTAATGCAAGCAATGGTTTAAGTCACCTGAAAAGTCGTCATCCCAACAAATATATATTGAAGAAACACAATGCAGCGGTAGCCTCAGCTAGCATTTGCAGCAAAAGAATGACAAGTGTTGTAGTGCCACAGAAAGTTTAGCCATTCATGTATATAGTGTCATAACTACCAAAGTTATGCCACCAGGATTTCACCAGCTAATGACAGATTTGTATTTCGCAGAAGTATTCATACCTTCCCCTCAGTGACATACGTTTTATAGACTGCTGATGTTCCTCCAGTGAGCATGCTCAGTTTGACAGCAAAGTGTCTGGATGAAGACTTCAACATGACAAAGACATTACTGTTCTTCATAAGTCAGGTGTTAACAATAGTGATTGACTGATGCAACTTTGCACTTTAAGTGTTATCCATAACCATTCTGTGCATCCCTCATAAATAAGGGTATGGTCTCTGTGAATGGTTAGTGCTGCTAACTGTCTGATATCAGAGTTTGTAGAAAGTAGCAGAAAGCTGCATGCACTATTAGCTTCTGAAGTCTCAACAAACAAACTAGTTGGCTATCACTTCAAAAGCTGCTGAATCTTATCCTCAGAGAGAGAGACATGGGGTTAAGCTATGTAACTGGACAGCTAATGAATAAACCTGAGGCACAGACTGGACGGCTCTGAGCACTTGGTGCTTGCTAACCTCCTGTTACTCCAGCACCACCTCTTTGTTCAGATATAGTCACCTCTGACTCAGAAAAACAACACACTGACGACTGAAAAGCCAAACTGAAAGACCTCATAAAGGCAGCCCACAAACCAGTTATCGCGGCTACGTCAAATATTCCCACTCTTGCACGCCTGCTTAATTGCTAACACACATTTGACTGAAGCTTCCTACACTCATATATGTTCCTGTGTGTTTGTTTGTTTGTGAGACATCCAGCTGCGTGAAAATGGGCCACCTCTCAATGTGTCGACAGGAGATAATCTGTTCACCACCTGAGATTTGAGATGATTTTCTTCGTTGGCTTTAAGTCCAGCTTCTTCTTCTTCGCTTTTATTTTTACACCTCCGCTCCCACACTTGACTTTTCTCTTTGGATTAGTGTAGGCATGAAAGTGAGGATTTATGGTTGTTGGTTTGTGTTTTAGCTGCTGTTTCATCGGAAAGCTCTGAATAAAATATAAAAAGGGCATCACATTTAGTTTTTTAGCTCGTTTATTCTGTGGAACAGAGTGTTTGTGTGTGCAGTTGTGGACCTGCAGGTGTTTTATGCTTATTTAGTGTCTCATGTGAGCTCTTTGCTTGTTTGAGTTAGCCTCTGTGGTCTTTGATTTGACCACAGCTTTGTATATTAGTGTGCATGCAGCCCCGGCCCAGAGGCTCACTGTGTTAGTGTGTGTGTGCGTGTGTGTGTGTGCCCCAACTGCAGAGGTTTCACGTCAAATCAATGCGGGTTGCCACAGTAGCTGCGTTAACACATGCCATTTCCATATACGGGCAATAGAGCACAATGCAAATTACTGTCAGGCTGTGGGCTTGTTTCCCGTAATCACTCTTCTCCTCCGTTCCTCTCCTTCTCAAACTCTCCTCCTCTCCCTCTTGCCCTCTCCTCTCCTCGTCATTTTGTCATTTCATTTCCTCCTTTTCTCCTCTTGACTCATAATTGCTGTTTTTTCCTCCTTCTGCATGCCATTCATCACCTCCTTCCTCCTCTTCATGTCACTCCATTCCTTTCTTCTCTCATCCTCGGCCTCCTCCCCTCTATTTATCATTTATCTTCTCCTCTTTTTTCTTTTAGTCTCTCCTACTTGGCATGCGTCTCCTCTCCCCTCCTTCTCTTTGTTATTCTTCTCCTTTCCTCTCACCTTTTCCTCCTCATCATTGCCCTTCTCTCCTTTATTTGCCATCCATCACCTCTGCTCTCCTCTTCCCGTTATTCTCCTCCTCTGTCTGCCAGTCATCCTCCTTCCTCCTCCTGTCATTCTGTTTCTTCTCTCCTCTCCTGCCCTCCTCGTTGTCTTTTCTCACTCGGTGCGTTGACTGTCGGCTTTCCTCACTGCTCTCACTTAAGTTTCTCCTTTATTTTGCTCATTACCGACTCATTAAGAAATATATCTGGCTCTTAAGCTGTTAATATCTCCACTGTGTTCTGCAGGTATCTGCCAACTTTGTTTGCCGCTTGACTAAGCTGCATACAGCAGACCTTTTATGTTTCTTTAACTGCAATATCAGCCTTCTGTTGTTTGATCCAACTCTACATGAAATAACAGTGATGAAACTTTCAGCTATAGATGGTAAATGGCACTTTTCTAGTCTTTCTGACCACTAGAAGCGCTTTTACACTACTCATCACATTCATCCATTCATACTCATTCACTCACTGATGGTAGAGGCTGCTACAGGGACCATCAGTGTTAGCTGATCTCATTAGTTCACATTCACACACCTCTGAACAACAGAGGGAGCAATTTGGGGTTCAGTGTCTTGCTCAAGGACACTTCGGCATGTGACTGCCGGAGCTGGGATCGAACCACCAACCTTCCGATTGATAGACGACCGACTCTACCCACTGAGCCACAGCCGCCCCACTATAGCTGCTCAAACTTGTTGAACTTTCCAATATACTGTATTAAACATAGGCACATCCCCCCTATTGGTTTTTGAAGAGGTGTTGTGAAGCTCAACAATGGACACTTTATTGGAAAAAGTGACTCCAACTAGCTTTTGGCCAATTTAGAAACTGAGAAAGGGGTGCAGTTGAGACTGTCGCCCTCTTGCTGTCCGTCAGGCCATGTTATGCCAAACTGGACATAACACTTTCCCATAGTAGAATCAAAAGAGGTGTGGAAACCAAAACCTTTTTAGAACTAGCCTATAGGCATGTTATAAAAACAGGCATTTTAATCAATCAATCAATGAAGGAATGAATCAATCAATCAATCTTTTATGTGTATAGCGCCAAATCACAACAAACGTTATCTCAAGACGCTTTTACAAACATAGCAGGTCTAGACCACTCTATGTCAAATTATGAACTGAGACCCAACACCAAGACCTTAATCCACCATGAGCATTGCACCTCGCAGTATTTAGCTAGTTACAGTGGCGAGAAAAAACTTCCTTTAAACAGGCAGAAACCTCGAGCAGAACCAGACTCATGTTAGACAGACATCTGCCTTGACCGAGTTGGGGTTCAAAAGAGGGATAGAGGAGAATTGAGATGAGCGCTAACATTTTTTACTCCTTCGTGATTTTTCAACACCAGATGTTGCCACTTAAGCTTTCCACACTCATCATGTTTCTCTCCCTGAAATGTAGATAGTAGAAACATGCACAAAATATGAAATTGGCCACACAGCAGCAACTTGTATATACACCAACAACCATAGAGCATATGAAACATGGATGTGGTCTCAGTGACATCACCCATTGTTTCCTGAAGAGGCATTTTTAAGCTGAACAATGGAGGTTGCCATATTGGAAATGGTTACTCAACCTAACTTCAGTCAGGACCACTTTCATCAAACAGAAGTTTAATCTGCATGCTTTAAATTACATTTGATGGTGTGTTCTGAGAGCTTCCTGCCCTTCCATGTGCATACGTGGAAGGGCAGGTAGCTCAATGCCAAAGCTCAACCTAACTTCAGTTAGGACCTCTCTCGTCAAACAGAAGTACTATTTACATGCATTAAATTACATTTGGTGGTGTGTTCTGAGAGCTCTCTGCCCTTCCATGTGCATACGTGGAAGGGCAGGAAGCTCAATGCCAAAGCTCAACCTAACTTCAGTTAGGACCTCTCTCGTCAAACAGAAGTACTATTTACATGCATTAAATTACATTTGGTGGTGTGTTCTGAGAGCTCTCTGCCCTTCCATGTGCATACGTGGAAGGGCAGGTAGCTCAATGCCAAAGCCTGAAGCGGGGAGAGCACACCTCTTTCTTTCATGTGCACACATGCAAAGAAAAGGCAGGGAGAGCAGCAGCAAAGACCCCAGGGTACAGAACCGAGCGGGCCTCAGTGATGATAACACGTATGACACTGGTCAAATCAGACTCGGCATGAAACAGAGGAGCTTGGGTCGGGCTGGTTGCAAAGCAGTGAGTGGAGAGAACTTGAAGCATTTATCGTAGCCAGTCGAGGCTGATGTCTTTTGTTTTCTTCTCAGGGAAAGTGTAGCGTAATGAGGGAGTCACGAATCAGGGAGGGTTACTTGATGACTTGAGAGACCCAGAAGCTAAATAACTTTGGGGTTTTCAGTCTCACTTTCCAAATACACAGTATTTACTAGGAAATTAAGCAAAACAAGGTGAGTTGTTCACCAGTGTTTGGTCACAAGGCATTAACGTAACTAATGGTATGTATATTGAAATCAGAACATATGTGCGTGGGTGGAGCCTTATAAAGATGCCATTAAATACAGCCATCATCACTTTGCTATTGGGGGCGGCAGTAGCTCAGTCCATAGGGGCTTGGCTTGGGAACCGAAGGGTCGCCGGGTTCGAGTCCTAGTATGGACGAAGCTTGGCAAGTGGACTGGTGGCTGGAGAGGTGCTGGTTCACTTGCCTGGGCACTGCCGAGGTGCCCTTGAGCAAGGCACCGAACCCCCAACTGCTCTGGGTGCGCTGGTTGACGGCAGCATCCTCACTCTGACATCTCTCCCTAAGCATGTTCACTGCATGTGTGTGCATTTGTATGTATATACCAAAAAAATTGTATGTGTAGCATGTCCAAAAATAGCATGAGTGGAAAAAAATTGAATTGAAAGTACCTTTCTTTCTTTCTTTCTTCTTCTTCTATTACACACACACATTGGCATCCTTCCAACACATTGTAGGTTGCTCCGATAAATAAGCCCATTCCAGTAACTATTTCTCTTTCTGAAAAGTTCTCTCCTCAGGTTCGTGAATATCCGTCTTGTTTTTAATTTAGCAGATGTCTGACATGTTTTTCACGCCCACCTGTGAACCACGTAAAGACACACAAACACTTGTTACCCAGCAGGGGTTAGGCTTCCATTGATCGGTGCCGTTGTTGATATTCACCACCACGCCGACAGCATCCATATAGCCGCTGTGGCTTATTGGCGGTGGAGGGTGGGGAGGAGTTGGGGTGAGAATGACCCGGACCGAGAGAAGAAAAGGGAAAAATGAGAGCAATATAAATGGAGGGAGAATGTTTCTCCCGCTCAGCTGTAAGAAAGGCTTAGTGGGAATGATTATCGGTGAAAGCTAAATTGGCAATCTGCCCTTTCTTGTCTTCTGCGACTCTGGTTTTCGTGCCCAATCCTCTTTCTCCTGTCGCTTCTCTCTCTCTCCCTCCTTCTCTTACTGTCTCAATCTACCACTCTTTATCACTCTGACTCTCTCGCTCTCTTTTTTCCCGCACTCATCGTGCTTCTCTCTGTCATGTAGTTTCTTTCATCTTCCTCTCTTTCACTTTGCACTTTCTTTCATTGTCTGCTCGGCCTCCCTGCCCCTCTTCTGTTTCTCTGTCAGTTCTATCCTCCTCTTTCTCATTACAGCAACACTAAGCTCCATTTTGGTGTTTTTCCGCACCACAGCTTTTCAAAAATGGTCCTCAGGATGAATAAATCGTTCACAGAAGAAAGCGGGATGACGAAAACAGAGCTTTTGGAAAGCAGTCATGAAAGGCCGGGCGAGGGCTGGGGACTCTGTTGTTGTAAATGTATAACGTGGACGTTCTAACTGTGTTTTACTGCCTGTCTAAAATGGGATTTGATGGAGCTTTAGCACTGCAAAGGTGACTGATCAACAGGTGGTGTTGGGATTATGCACAACAGTAATTCATAGAAGACAAATATCGAATTAAAAACACTTAGCTTGTCGATTGAAAAATATACTACTCTTCTGTTTTTGTATTCTGAATCCTGCTCTTAAGTTCTGGGAAATAACTCTAAAAAATATAGCCTCTAAGGCTTTCAAGTCCTGACTTTTATTGTGGGTTTGTGATTTCTCTCCTGATTGTTGTATTTGAATTCAGACGCCAGACAAATACACCCCTCCATTCAGTGCTCCCACAGAAGTGCTGCCCATTTCCCCCGAAATAATGAGCATCCATCACCAGAGAAATGACTCTAGAAACTAATGAATAACAAACAAAATGAGGAACCCGGAGAGTTTAAAGCCCTTGGGTGAGTCAGCCTGAATGAGTTGAAGCAATCTTTATCCCTGCGATGGTGCAGCTCTGTTCTTCTTGGCTGAGGACGCTAAAGAGGGAGAGAAACAAGAGGAAGAGGAGGCAGAGTGCAGTGAGTGAACACTACCTGTTGCTGTCTTGTTGAGATCAAGCGGTAGTGACCCATTTACAGAGATGAGGCAGATTTGAACAAGATATTGAGGAGGTATTTGCCGAATAGGAGAAGAAGATTGTTGGCCTTGGATCAAATACATGTTTAGGTCTCTTGTGTCAGCCAAGACCTAAAATCTTATCACGTCAATAATTCAAACCTTATTGCTTCAGCCTTTAGAAGTCTGAAAACCGTCTTTCTAAACCCTGATAATGCGTATAATAGCTGTGTTCTCAGGCTCAGTAGTTTTCTTTATGACTTGTGAATTAAACCAGGGGTGTGTTTAGAATCTTAATGGACTGGCCCAACCTATAGGCGCAGAGTCATGCAGGGTGGCATGAAATAGTTTCCATGCACTCTAGGGCTGTCAAAATTGCTCCAAAATGACGTTAGAATATTCCCTCTAAAAAAACCCCCATAGGTTCAAACCATTCGAATATCTATATTTGCGCATTATGTCAATAACAGGTGGACAAACTAATACAAGGAGACATAACTACCTAATGGCCTATACCATAACGCTTTTAAGACAGTAGACCTCACGCTTGCCCTCCCTCTCTGTGTGCTGAGTGAGTGATGAACAAGACTTGTGCAAGCAATTAAAGGTCCTGACTCTTGTCCCTAATATAGACAGGCTACATTCAGTGATTGAAGCAATTTTTATTAACATTAATTGAAGTTAAAGTTAAAAACGAAAAAGTAGTCCACTTACATTCTTGAGGAAGAGAGGAAAAACTGCATTTTATCCCAGTGGCACTGATTGTTGGGCTCTTTTAGTCCACTGTCAATGGAGGGTCTTAGGCCTGACAGGTTATTTGCCAAAAACACAAGACAGTCCACATGTGAAGAGGCCAGTGCGGATCAGACAGTCCACATGTGAAGAGGCCAGTGCTGATCAGACAGACAGTTCACATGTGAAGAGGCCAGTGCTGATCAGACAGTCCACATGTGAAGAGGCCAGTGCCGATCAGACAGTCCACATGTGAAGAGGCCAGTGCTGATCAGACAGTCCACATGTGAAGAGGCCAGTGCCGATAGCCTTCCATTCACTATGTTCCCAGCGGAGGAAAAGACGCGTTCAGAGTGCACTGAGAATCCGGGGATGGAAAGCTGCTTCACGCTGTGCATGTGTGACTCCTGTTACCTGTCCCACTCCTGTGACCTGTCCCTGACCTGTCATGCAGTGCGCCCACTCGCACTTGTTTTTTTCCACAGTCGAATATTCATTTTCACAATCGAATCTCCGTTTTTTTTAATATTCGAATATATATTCAAATTTAGAATATTCGTTGACAGCTCTAGTGTGTTGAGAATCTTTATGGACTGGGGTGGCCCAACCTAGGACTTATGCAGGGTAGCATGACATAGTTTCCATGCAATCACATTCCCATATAACATTTTATTACCCTTTCTTGTCATACAGAAGTTGGCTGTGTTTAATACTTGATTCTGATTGGTCCAATTAGAATAACCAGGGTAGTTCATTTTGAACAGCAAAGCAACATCCTGCAGAAGGAGTCCAGCATGTTTCACCTCTGCCTGTTGACACTGTGGCAAAAATGTTAGTGTCCGTCTCAGGCTGGTTTTTAGAGTTGGGAAATGATGATGGTTACTGGGCACAGATGTGAGAGCAGGTGGAGGAGCTTGTGTCAGGGTCTATCTCACCCTGTCTGGTTTCTAATTTGCATATCCACCCACTCGCTACCCCAGTGTTAAGGTAGGATATTAACCTGTAACACATGGAATGGTGTGACCAGTCATTCTGCCTCTGGTCCTCCCTCAGAGGTGTTATCGGAGGCGGACTTGGGGGAAGACATTGGCGATGTGTAGTGTCTTCACCAGTGTGTGTGTGTGTGTGTGTGTGTGTGTGCATGTCTAAGTTAAGCGCCGTGCATCCCGTGCTTTTACAACTCCACAGTTGGATGTGTAATCACAAACTGGAGCACCAACATTACGTCGTTGGCAGGGCTCAGTGTGTAAATACAAAGGTGTAGTGATGGCAGAACTCCATTAAGGTGCTGTTGCAGAATTGCCATGTGTAAGAGGCTGTTAAGATACATTAGTGTGAGAGACATCTTTGTAATAATAACCTAAAGATGTTGTTTTGAATTGTATTTTCAAAGTGAGGACCTTTATTCCTTTTCTTTGCTCTCCTAGGTGTTTTATTTCCTCGTTTCGCTCCCTTCCTTTTACCTCTCACACTCTAAAGACTCCACAAGATTAAACCTCCACTACGCCGTATACATCTCCCCTTCTCTTTCCTATATCTCCTTACTATCCTGTTATCTCCTCACCATTTGTCCGTGAACCTACTCCATCTCAGGCTGACCTTGGCCCTGCAGTGCAGGGTGGGCAGGTCATGTTTATTTCAGGGGCTCTCCGTATCAGAGACCTTTCACCTTTGACCTCACACCTCAGTCTCACCTCGTTCCCTCTCCTTCCACTTAGGTCCGTCTTTATCTCTGGTGTGGCTCCTGGTCTGTTGCAGCTGCTTTTTCTCTGCAGTCTCTCCCCCTTCTCTCCTTTTTCTCTGTAAGCTTGACACTGATACAGCTCTTTGCCTTCTCGCCCTGGGTTAATCTCCAGTGTGGCTCTCTCTGAGGGGCCAGAATAAAGATGTTAAAGCAAATTATCATTCTTAAACAGTCTTTATCTATGACTTTGGTATTGAAAGACTAAAACTCTGGTTTCAGTGTGTTCAGGTTCCTCTACACCCTCATGTTTGCCAGAAGAATCACAGCATAATAGTCCCATCTTCATGACAGGATTACAAACTCTTTAGGAGAAAAAAAAGTCGTATTTTTAAGGTCATTACTTTTCAGTTCCTTGTTTAGTTTTCCCTCTTGGTGGAACCGTGTGGCAGGACTTCCTTTTGGGGTTTTCCAAACTACACAGCCCATCTGTCGGAGCACAGAAATGAAACAAAGCATGAAAGAAAATCACAGAGAACTATTTGTCTTTCTAAAATGCTCCAACAAGAAGCATCAGATAATGTAGACACATGTTGTTGAACACCTCTCAGCATTCATCTGGGTCTCTCTGTTTCTCCCCCTGCGTCACCAGACATGGTCACTTTTTTAAATTGAGCACTCAGAGGTCCATTATTTCAGAGGCGCAACCAACAGTTTTTATATCGTCTATTTTGATGTAATTTATTTAATTATTGTGAAGTGATGTTTTCAGCTAGTTTGTTTTTCTTTAATTAACAAAATCAAATCCAAAGAGATTTAATTCACAGGGTTACCAAATAGAGAAAAGCGGCAAATGCAAATTTTTTCCTGCACTTTGTGAATGTTTTTGCATTTTAAATTGATGATTTAATTAATTAAAGCTCTTGTGTGGAGTTTTTTTTACTGTTAATGAAACGGACTTAAATAACCTTGAGGCCTTTTATGACTTACAAGACCAAACAAGACCTTTAGCAAAGGTAAGGCTGCGAGGGGGGAAGGTGTCGGACAAGGCGATGTGGCAAGGTACAGGAAAAACCCTTAATCAACTCTTCTTCACAGTAAATATTCATGATGAATGAAAGAAAGAAGCTTGAGATTTATTTGTCAAAAAACAGCTGACACATGTAGAGGAGGAGATCAGCAAAGAAACAAGAGGTATGAACTTTGTCCACAGTGAGTGCTAAAGTCAACATAAACAGAGAGTTCCTTACAGGAGCTTTAAATTCAACACGTGCAATTGTTTCTTTTTTTTGTTTCAATCTTTATAATAGTTGATTTTAGAGTTATTCTGATCCTGAGTTATAACGGCAATTCCTCTGATACAACCTAGAATATGACACCATTTGGACAAGCTCTATATAAGACTCCAAGAAGATCTACTGTCTCTGAATTAATATGAACTACAGCTTCTGCTAGCAACTACTGGCTAGGTTGAACAGTGTGTTATAAGCATAGAGTGTTTTATTAATCCCCAGGGGGGAAATTCAATTTTTTTACTTGTGTTGTTCTCTGGTCATGATACACGCACAGTTTACATACAATCATGCACACACATATGCAGTGGACATGCACTTTGGGAGAGATGTCAGAGTGAGGATGCTGCCGTCAACCAGCGCACCCCGAGCAGTTGGGGGTTGTGCGGTGCCTTGCTCAAGGGCATATCGGCAGTGCCCAGGCAAGTGAACCTCTCCAGTCACCAGTCCACTTGCCAAACTTCGTCCATACTGGGACTCGAACCGGTGGCCCTTCGGTTCCCAAGCCAGGTCCCAATGGACTGAGCTACTGCCGCCCCAACTCTAGCTACTAGCTCTAGTTACTCAGCTCTCAAAATGTTAGCACTTTGACGCCTATCACACATTTATGGCTGTAGTTTTCTCTAAATACTGAAAGTTAGAATGCTCATAAAGTTAAAATCAAAATTAAGTACAGGAAAGTTGAAATTCTGGACGTCTTTCACTCTCCAGGATGTCAGAAGGAGACTTAAGCCAGGCTACGGCTAATGTGAGCTTAGTTTGTCTCCAGGTTGGAGGGCTTGTTTAGACGTAGTCCTGAGGAAATGCTACATTGAAATTCATGCTAGTTTTCCGTGGCTACCAACCCTAGCTACTTAAAGTTGGTGTAAACAAAGCGGCAACCTCCAGCCACGAGAATTGAAGCCAATGCAACAGTGTTAAAAACTGCAGTTCATCGAGTATCCACTTGAGGCTTGCTCCGGAAGTACCGGAGACCACATACACACCAATTCAAAAAAGCAGATCTTTACAGCAGAAATAAACATGTTTACAGCCTGGTACAAAAAACAAGTGTAGTCTGGATAGCTCATTTCTCAATCAGCACACACTGTGAGGGGGGTGAGTTCTTTCATAACACAGCAATTTCAAAGATATTAAGATTATAAGTTTTCAATTAAGAGACACAGCTGACTTGATTGACAGGCGGGAACACTGTCGCTGTTGGCTCAGAGGCTCAAAGCCTGCCTTTTTACCTCACACTCACTCAACAGAAGTTAGGTTGAGTTCAGCACTTCCAATATGGCTGCCGCTGACAATTGGCTTCAAAACAGTGCTTCAGAAACAGATGGGTGACAGCACAGATACTAGGCCCATTATCTAAACAGTCTATGGTGAAAACACACACAAAGCAGATTCATGTGAAAATATAAAGTTCCAGTCTCTTTGATGGTGCTTTACTTGTCCTTGGGTTAGGATGTTAGGTCTGTGCTTTTCAAGAACAACACCAGTCATATAACAACAGCTTCTACTACTCGTCTCATCACTATCACCTCTCTCTCTTACTCCCCTCTATCTGTCTTTCCAGACCCAACTCGGTCGAGGCATGATGGCTGTCTAACATGAGTCTGGTTCTGCCTGAGGTTTCTGCCTGTTAAAAGGAAGTTTTTCCTCGCCACTGTAACTAGCTATATACTGCGATGTGCAATGCTCATGGTGGATTAAGGTGGGGTCAGACTGAGTCTTACCCTGTCTTGAAGTTGGGTCTCTGTTCATAATTTGACATAGAGTGGTCTAGACCTCCTATGTTTGTAAAAGCGTCCTGAGATAACGTTTGTTGTGATTTGGCGCTATACAAATAAAGATTGATTGATTGATTGATAACACTCACATGAGGTTACTACTTCAGCCCACAGCTGTATTGTTTTAACCATGCTCATATTGAAGTGGAAAGCTTTTTCTTTGTCTTGAATCTTGTTGTGACTGTATTAGGGAAGTGAAAACAAGAGCTGAAGATCATTACCAGTTTTTTCAGCATGTTCTCTCTGAGCTGGAAATGTACGTTTCAGTGTGCCGGTTCTGCACGAATCCTCAGTTTGTTTTAAAGATGCTTTCAAATTCATCGGTAGCTTTCAAACGCGCTCAATTTCAGTCTTCTAACAACTGCAGATACCTCGAATGTGTTCAGAGAAAGTTGGATGTCAGAGTGTTTGTAAATAAATGTCAGCGTTTCCAGTTTTCTTACTGCCTTCACTGCAGGAATTTGTACGTTTATTTTTGTTATTGCTTGTGTGTGAAAGTTGGAAAGTGCTTCGGGTGATTTTTGTCACTTTCTGGCGTTGTTTGAAATGTGAAATGTGATGTGATGTATTTCATTAGAGAACATCATGAGCTGACACTTCCTGTTGACTGACTTTAAATCTGCTCCCTTTCTTTCTGCTGTTTGTCTCCTTCTTGCTGTTTATCTGCCTGTCTGTCTTCATCATCCCATCATTCAGCCTCACTCGCTCTCTCTCTCTCTCTCTGTTAGCCTGATTAAGTTCCCGTTCTCTTGCTCTCATTTCTCCTGAAGTCGCTCTGATTTCATCTCTGTTCCTCCCTCGGTGTCTTGTGCTTTGTAAGCTACATCTTCACACACAATCCAACCAACCACCCACCCTCATACACACGCTGAAACACACAAACACACTGACACACAAACACACACACTGGAAGAAATACACATGGACAGAAGATCAAGAAAAAAAGTCATTTTTACACACAAAAAAAGTCAAACAGCAAACATATCCACAGTGAGAAAAGACAGAAGTGTAAACACCCTCCAAATACACAAACACACATTTATGCACACACACAGGATACTTGAGATACTCATAAAAAAACATGAAATCCAAACGAAATTGTCATTTTCAAAAACATCAAACTCAAACATGGTGGCAAACAGACAAAAATGGACATGTAATCGACTCACTCATGCTTGGGATGCACAAAAATGGCAACACACACACACACACACACCTACACACAGAGTAAAACACACTGCGCTTAAGAATCGAGCACACAACGAAACAAAGAAACACAGACTCGTAATCACACATTTACACAGATGTACATACACAGAAGAGAAAAGCTTGACATTTTTTCTCATCTTGTTCTTTTCTTTCTGTCTCCGTCTCTCTCCCTCTTTGCTTCTTGCTCGCTCGCTCAATTTGCTTCAATTTACCATGCTGTCAGCCCGCTGATGCCCTCATTTCAGGCTGGCTATGTAAATATTATTGTTGAATCTGAGATGAGATGCCGTTCCCTGGCGAATCTCCTGCTGCTGTTTCTGCCGACGATCTGTCATACAGGCCGACGTATAATCTATCACCCTGACGTGCTACGCTCCTCCAGCCTCTCCACCCTCCTCATTTGGGTGCCAGCTGAGGGGGAGAAGTCATGTCAGCAGCCAGCTTACACACCTGTTGGTTCCCTGGGTCTTAAGTTTTGCATTCGCTTGCAACCCCGAGCCTTTCTCTGTGTTCTTTGTGTGCATAACATACCGCAGCTGGTGCTGTAATCCTGGTTAATGGCTCATGCAATAATACTATAATGCTCTACTACAGGGATGTAAACAAGCACAGATGACAGATTGCATTTAGTAGGATTTTGCTTGGAAAATAGAGATAAATGTATGTTGGCTGCGTCTAGACCAAGCGGCAACCTCCAGGTGCAAGAATTGAAGCCACTGAGGAAGTGTTAAAAGCTGCAGTTCCAGAAGTGTCCACTTGAGGCTGGCTGTGGAAGTACTGGAAATCACATACACACCAATTCAAAAAGGTGATCTTTACAGCAGAAATAAACATGTTTACAGCCTGGTACAAAAGACGAGTGTAGTCTGAATAGTTAATTTCTGTCTCAGCACACACTGAGTTTTGTCATAACGTGGCAGTTTGGAAGATGTTAAGATTACGTGTTATCCATAATAAGAGGCACAGCTGACTTTATTGACAGGCGGGAACACTGTAGCTGTCGGCTAGGAGGCTCAAACCCCGCCTCTTTACCTCACACTAGCTCCACAGAAGTTTGGTTGAGCTCAGCTTTTCCAATATGGCTCCCACCGACGATTGGCTTAAAAACAGCGCTCCAGAAACAGATGGGTGACGCCACGGATACTACGCAGTCTATGGTCTGGACAAACTGGCATATAACTACTGCACTGGAGCAAGGCGTAACCAGCACAGGCATGTTAACCTGCATGGAGGACACAGCAGTGTTCCAAAAGTTGAAGTAATAACAGCTGCCAGTGGACACAGGCCCTTATTGTGGTATAGTTTCTGTTCCACATCACATGGTTTGATGTATGGAGCTCTCTCAGTATCAGAGAGAACATTTCAAATATGATTACTGACTTCGTAAGTATGTGGGAATTTATTGGTCTCATTTTATGTTTCATCAAGAGAAATATAGAAGCCTGTTATAAATATAGAAACATAATCTGAATAATCAGATGTAAAGTTCTGCTTCGTATAAAACAACCTGAAAGTAATAGAGCTGTTATTGCCGTTTAAAAGGTGCTTGAGGCATAATATAAGAGCTTTTGTAGATTAGCATGTAATGTATTGACTCAACTGCATGTACAGAATATATACGTACTCGCAGTCTTTCATCAGTGCGGGCCCTAATTGCCTGTGTCTGTGTCTGTGTGTGTGTGTGTGTGTGTGTGTGCGTGTGTGTGTGTGTGACATGAGTACCATTAAGCAGAGTGGAGTACATTAAGATAATGTATCTCTCCTGACCTCATCTCTCTTTAGCTGAACCCTGCCTGCAATCAATAACCAGCTGCAAGTGTGTGCGTGTGTGTGTGTGTGCGTGTGCTTGTGCACGTGCCTGTGTGTGTGTGTGTATGTTGAATACGTTGGTGTGTGTCGATAGCTAACTCAGTTCCAAGCAGCGGTGTGTGTCTGCTCACCAGGTTGTTGTCAGTCTGATCACAAATGTGTAGACGAGCAGAACTTCACATTTTGTTTTAATGAGGCCTGTCTGTTTAGCAGCCGCTCACTCTGTTATTTTTTTAGTTTTCAATTAAGAGACAACACCTCAGGACTTCTAGGCATGCAACAACACACACACAAGCGCACACACACACAGACACACACACCAATTACCTACATATGTTATTGATGAAATATCTCTCAGTTTGAAATAAAGGAGCTCAGATTACTCAGCCCTCCCCATCTGTCTGCATGAATCTATATGTTGTGTGTGTGTGTGTGTGTGTGTTGCAGTGAAATGATCGTGTTCCTGTCTGCTATCAATCAGAGCCAACACAGCGTGTACTAATTACAGTGTTGTATGATGATTTATGAACAAAGCAGCAGCAGCTTAGTCACAAGCCTCTACTGCAGCTGCCGCCAAGCCTTCAGTTCACACTGTCCAACACCAAACATATTGGTGTGTGTGTGTGTGTTTTGTCACAACTATATAATAAGTTTTTAAACAAATGCTTAGATTAGACAGCCTATGTAGAACAAAAGCAACAATGAGAGATAACAGCAAATTAAACCCTCTTGTTTGGCCAAATAAAGCAGATTTGTAAATGCTGTATCAGAGCAAACAGTGCATGGATAATGAGAAGTTTTCATTATTAACAGACAAAGTCTAAGCCAAAGGAGAGATCGTATCACTTGATCACTGTTGAGTGCATTTGGGAAAATAATTCTGTATAATTCAACATTTCTTTTAGTAGTGTCAAACGCAATTAGATAGATATTTCTCTCGTTGTGAACACAAAAGAACGGCAATTATTCAACAAACGTTGTTATTGCATGAGCATTTGTTTTCACAAAGCTTCCTCCTTTTACAACGGACTGTTCAGAAGATGTGAACATCGCCTCTTGGTTTATATCAAAGGAGAAGCCGAAGTGGAAAAGCCTTAAACCTGCATTCTCTCTAATGACCAGCAGGGGGCGACTCCACTGGTCACGAAATCAAGTGCGATTGTACCATAGTCTGTAAAACACGGATGTAGTCACAGAGATGTCACCAGTTCATTTTTTCAGGCGGCATTTTGAAGGCCAAAGGCTAGAAATGCTGACTCCAACTAACTTCCAACCACAGACTGCATAAAACATGGATGTAGTCACAGTGATGTCACCTGTTCTGGTGTTCAAAGGAGGGCACCATATTAGAAATGCTGACTCAAGCTTATTTTTAATCAACCTAAGGTGGAGTTTAGGTTGGCTTTTAGCTACAGCTCACTCACCTATCAGTCAAATCAGCCCCTTGTGCAAGTTTATGCACAACCTTAGTATTGATAAAGTCAAAACGGACATGTTATAAAAGATAATTTAAACCCACTGTTCAGTGTGCATGAAGAAGCTACAAACCTTAAAACATTACTTGAACAAGGCTCTTAAAAGTGTTGAATCGGGCTGTAGAAATGAGCTTTTAAATATGGAACTTAATTTGAATCCTTTGGCTTTTGCAGCCAGCCTTAAATGGACACTTGAGGAACTGCACTTTTTTGCACTTTTGCAGTGGCTTAAATTTTTAACGGCGAAGGTTGTCCTCTCTCTTGTCTGAATATGGTTACTTCTGGTTAGAAAAACAACAAGGTGGCGATGGTCAAAAGCTGAAATTAAGGCTTCAAAAAGTGGCTTTCACAAACCAGAGGATGACATCATACATGGCTGCGTCCACTGTGAAGATTGGTGTTAGGAATCGGTCTGTCACTGAAGACAATATGTTCCTTACTATAAACCCAGTTTGATCAATTGTTGGCCTAACTTTGTCCATGAAGTTGCAACTCTAAAAGCTTTCTCAGTCCGTACATTCAAGTATACTTTAAAGGCTGCATTCTCTGAAAGGTCAGCCTTCTTATTCAAGTTAATAACCCGTCATCACCAAGGCTTTTCTTAAGTGCATCAGGCCTTTGTCTCCTGGGCTGATTGTTGAGACGCTCCCATCATTTTAAAGTACCTGAAGTACTTTGTAGTGCTGATCTTTGCATTTTACTTCAAGACTTATTAGAGTTCACACTAGCATGTGCATGTCTGCATGTTTCATGAGGGTCCTCGTTTTTCTTCATAACTCCTGCTGAGAAACCAAAGTCCAAGAAACAGAATCACTGATCCGAACGGTCGCTTACTTCTCTGCCACTGCTGCATTCTTCAGTGTTGTGCGTCGTCCCTTTTTAAACCGCAGGAGCCCTGTTTGGGCCGCTTTAATAAGCTTGCCTGCATGATTACACATTCAAGGTTGCTCATTCTGTTTCAGCCCAGTTTTCCAGAGTCAGCACAACAGAACAGCATCAGAGTTATTACATTTTACGCCATCTTTTCTGAGTTAATTTCAGCGCTGTGGCAGTGCAGGTCAGCATGTGCTGGAAAATGAGGTCAACTTGTTTGTTCTGTGTTTCAGTACTGAGCGCTGAATGGTTTAAATGGGATGTAAAGCACATCTAAGTTTGTTTTGTTCAACTGATGGGTTTTATCTGGAGTTCCTGCAGTCCACATGCTGAAGAGAGCTTGGGCAGGACACCTGAAGACTTGGATGAATGTGTGTACGGGGTTAGTTAATACTTTGGCTAGGCCACCAGCGCCCCCTGTTCTTTTCTTTTTCAGTGCAAACTGCAGCTTTAACGTACTACAGCAAATTATTGATTGAGGGAGGTTCATTTCTGTTCAATGCCTCCCATGGTCATCATTATTTTTGAAGCATCTTTGAGGTTTCGTCTTCAACAAACCTCTGAAATAAGTCCAAGCTGTCTCACAACTACTTACCATTTTTTATTCATCTTCCTCTGTTACCTCTCTCGTCGTCATCCCTAGCAAAATCTGCTGCAGTCAGCTGTTTCTGTCCACGGTGTGTCTATAGTCTTGTGAGGGTTGAGTAGTCCTCAAGTCTGTTTCCTTGCTTCAGCAGCGTCGCTGGAGCGGACAAATTGACTTGTTCAGACAGAGAAACTGCTTCCAGCTCCACTGGCTGCTCAAAAAGCAACTGGATGCTACAGTGCTCTTTGCAAAGGTACCTGCTTTTAGTTTAGAGCCGTGCATGCTGAGGAGAAGCTGTGTGATTATCAGGCCACCTGAGATTGGAGGAACAAGGAGTGCAAATGTCAGGCGTACCAAGTGTTTCTCAAAAGCTGTTCTAAAGCTTTTCATGAAGCTCAGTCTAAAAACGTCTCCTCACCTTTAATTTCGTCTGGATTTTTTTTGCAAATCAACAAATTGATCCTCCCTCTTGCTGCTCAGATAACTACTTCTTTAATATTTCAGATAACAGTCGGTCTATTAACCTCAGCTTGTTACTCACAATTGAAATTGTCCCAGTCTTTGTCCCTATCACAGGTGTAATTGCTCATGAGCTCAGATTAAGGACGGCGACATAATGTACACTGTGGGCCGATAGCAGAGGCTGTGTGAATATAAATGACATAATTGGTAATATGCTGTTGACATTGTTGGTGCGAACTGAACAAATTAGTTTCTGCTTAGCGTTTAGACATGCCATCTGCTTTTCTAAATACTATCAGGCCATGCTCAATTGATTCCCGCAGAGGCGAGACGAGCCGCCCGTGCTCAAAGTGCGCCGAAGGTTGCGTGTTAAAGGGGAGGTTCTCATTACTCTGAATGCAGCAGCATGCTCATACAATCCAGACTATCACAATAAACTTAATTATCGACTGCCTGGAAATGTCACACAAAGCTTGTTTGTGTGCACAAAAACGCAGGAGTAGAATTTAAAGCGTTACCACCCTGAAGAGGAAATTGCAGCAGCTCTAAAGGTGCTGTGGTAATTAAGTGTTGGGCTTTTAAACGGGAAAATTATCATATAAAACATCCCGTGACCTTTATTTATCCAGGAAAGGTTGATTGAACATGGGTGGTTTTCACCAAGACTGAAAACACCATGAACACATTCGCACCAGTGGGCTAATCAGTCACCGTGTGACGGTGTATTTATAACTGTTTATGTTCACTGTTAGCCCGAGTACATCGGGCTGCAGAGAGAAACAATCCAACATAATGACTCTCTCAGTCATTATCCAAATGGTGTACGTCAGCGTGTGTTGGAGATGTTTAAGTTACTCTACATTACATCATGGAGCTCCAATCACTCTCTCCAAATTTGTGATTCTGCGATGGTGTGAATTATTTGTTTTAACCGTGCAACTTCATCCAATCACCGCAAGCTCGACCGATAAACTCCTTTGATGTTATAAAGATTGACCCCTTTAGGTGTACAGTGTTGTAATGTTGTAACCATGACAGTAATTCAAGTACTCCACGTCTTCTTGTGGTCATTTTCCTCGACTCTGAGTCAAACTTCATGCTGTTCACTTAAGCAGTCTCTGGTGCTCAGTTTGAGTTGTTGACCGATCAGAGGATGTGCCAAACTCTTCACAAACCAGAAGCTTTGTATGTGACTCTGATTTCAAAGAGTGTTTGCACAGTGAGATAGCAATCCCTCTATCTCCTATCAGTGGTTTTAAAACGGCAAAGCAGCTACCAAACAAGCAGAACGGCATAAGTATAGCAGAGTGTAGATTCTTCTTTGTAGGCATGGGCATGCTCTACGACAAATGAGCATTTTCTAGATTTGAAGTTTCTTAAGTTGCTGTGGATTTTATAAATGTGAGGCAAAAATCAAACAGAAGTGATGTCAGAGGACAGACAGCTCACTTTGCTAATAAATGACTTCAGTGGAGCGCAGTGATGTTGCTCAGTGCTCTGCAGTCTCTGACCCAATACAATCTGAAAGGACAAAGAAACTCTTTATCCATGCATCTAAGAGACACACCTTGTAATGTGAGAAAAGCCTGCATGACTAAACAATGATGTTCACACAATAGATGTTTGCACGCTTGCATACAGACTGCCAGAGAAGCCACATCAGAGTGTGGATCACTAGCATACCAGTTGGCTCCCTCTTCACCCCAAACACACCAACTTTAGCGCACATGAGCGTTGTTTAACTTTAGCTAACTTAGATAAACAACAGGAAGCTAACTCTGCTGAGCACCGGGTGTTATCCAAGTTTAATAGAATACTGCTATCTGTCTAAAACCTTTCAGACGCTAAAACAAACATGCTCTTGTTGTTGTGAAGATGGTGCAATCTCACGCTAGCATGCAGTTGTGCTAGCACAAGGATAACAGACACAGTAACTGTAACTTAACCTTCATGAGCTAACTCGCTGGTGAATGCTGGCGTTAGCTAAACTCAACTTTTGAATTAAAGTGTTTGTCTTGGTCGACAACTTGAAACTTTTTGTCTGTACTCCCATCAGTTTACTGTGATGTTGAAAGGCTTTAACATAAGGTTGTACTTTATTGATCCCTGGAGGGAAATTCAGTTGTTGCAGCAACAAAGACATAGTAGCAAGAGGTTTGTCTTAGCCCTCACACTCATACATTTTCAGCCTCCACCTCTCATCCTTCTGCTTCATAACCCCTCTTTCCTCCCTGCACCACATGCTGCTGTGTGTCTGTGTCACATGAAGGTTTGCTCTGAGGCCGGCCTGGTGTTTGAAGTTAGGGTTGGTTGCTGACTTTGCATGTCTGACAACAGATTTCAGAGGACGCTGTAAACTCAGGACTGAGAAATTTCAGCTTCCTAGTCCAAATTGAACGAAGCACATCTCTCTGCGAAAGCTCTGCCACCAACTAAACATGTTTCCTTGTTTATCGGGGCTCACAGCCAAAGAAAAAGAAACATCAAGACCGTCTTTAATCTTGAAACCTCTGTTTGATACCAGGGCCGCTCGTTCTGACCACTCAGCGGGCGTTAGATGAAGCAGTGACAGCTTCAGTTTTACTAACAACCTTTTTGGCTCTGGTTTTTGTTGTATTATGTCAGCTGCTCTTCAGCCTGAGTCCCTCCTCCCTGTGTGTTATGACTGGTCATTCTGCAGGAAAAGGCAGCTGACACTGTGTGCTCTCAAAGCTAAACTCATGTCAACTCTGCGGAGTGCTTTTCTGTGCATTAAAAGACTCCACGCTCCGAGTCCGGCTAAAGCTGCGGCTTTTCATCCACCCTGTGACCGCTCCTAATTGACTTTAGCGTTTAAAAGGCGCTGGCAGTTTGACAAAAGCTGCCCTCAACAATTACCGTCAAATTACCTTTGAGCCCGAGCTGCTGGGAAGCTGCTGTAGTGGACGGCTTCCAGGTATGAATGGAAGGTTTGATTATACGAGAATACTGGACAATGAGCACCTCCAGGCCTTATTGGAGTAAATTAGAGATAAATAATTAAAGATAAATAATTAAGACATTGATTTATTTTCACATGAGTGAGTCTGCAGCCTGTAAACTCTGACAAAACGCCAGCACTCACTATGAGGCCAAGACATAACAGACAGGCGGAGCAGCGACGCAGCGCAGGCTATCAAACCCCGGCAGACCTGCCTGACAGGTGGCCGATTATGTCACTCCTCCGCAGAGCCCCGACTGTCGCAGGTGCGTTTGTTTTCTGCCAGATGACTGCCCTTGGGGGCGGGGATATAATTGTCGCCTAGAACCTGAGTTGGCGCCGGTTGAGATAGCGGAGGGTCATGTGGGGTCGACGAGGCCCGAGTGGCTCCTGATAGACACACAGGGACTCATGTGAGCGCACACATGAACACACACACAGGGTTTCACACACACTCAGAGACTGGGAGGAGTATAAGGTCAAATAAGATCCATTTATCATGGGCTGTGATATGAGGGAGGGGTAATGGAGGAATAGAAAGAGTAAGGAGGGGGTTGTAAAGAAGGAGGAGAAGGAGATCAGGAAATGGAAACAGAGAAATGGAGTCTATCTTTATGTTTTGATAATATTCTGAAGGATGAGGATGTAGCTGCTTGTGGGAGCACTTGTGGTAATGCAGTGGGCATACCCATGCTTTAAACCATTTGTTGAAGGTTATCTCATATTTCACTGTTTTTTTTTTGATGTATCTTCACCTGATTTTAGCCTGTGCTCACTTTGCATCTTTCTTTTCCCCACACACACCATAAATAAAACCCTGAGGCAATCAACAAACATGCATGAGCAGTGGGCCGCTCATTTAGAGTTGAATCCAGCCTTTACTGCTGTAGTCTGCTGACTGACGGCAGAATAGAGTTTGTCAGATGGTGACTGATAAAGATGATCTTAACATTATTTGCTTTCATCACATCAAGCGACAACAGCCTGGTCTCTTAAAGCTACTGTGAAGAGTTTTTAGCTCATTCTAAAACTGTCTGAAATTCAAGCTGATGTCTCAGTATGAGCTACTAAAGTAAACAAGACCATCCACATGAAGACAACTACTTCTTTATAGTTATTTTTAAATGTCTGAAACCACTGACGGGGGGTAGGTGTCAGTCCGAAGCGATTTACTGCTGTGTTTGCATTTCCCCTGGCAAAGATTTTAGATGAGTGTTAAAGAAAAGCAGATTGAGATGCGCAAATCAGTCAAGACATAAGAGTTATCACTTTGTCCACAGGGGGCGCCAGAATCAACATAAACAGAAATATCCTCACAGGAGCTTTAATAGAGAATAATACGCCAAATATTTATGATAATGGGTGTTTACGTAAGTTGTTATTAGCAGTCCTTCATCAACACTCAAGGATTGGTCGCATTTGCGCATATTTTTTTGGAGATAGTCAATGAAATTAAATATTTAGAAATGGACTAAAAGTTGGGAATGAGGTTCGTTTGAAGCTCTCAGTGCAAAAAGTGACATCATAAGATTGCTTCAAAACCCAGAGCTGAACTCTCCATTCACAGAATGACATAAAAAGCAGAATATACCATCTTTTTCTTTATTGTGAAGTTTGTGAAGTTTTGCTTTTCAATCCTTTTCTGTGTGATGCATAACAAAGAAACAGAAATGACCTCAGAGAGATAAAGAGGAGTAAACAGGAGGTGAAGCTTGGACAGGAAAAGCTAATAATGTGAATAAAGAGACAAAATAAAAGGAAGAATTCAATAAGGCAATCGGCAGCAGACACAGAGGAGGAGGTGAGAGAGCTTTTAGTAGAAATAGACGGCATGAATCAGAGCTGTCCTGCTAGCACATGCTAATGAGAGCACTCCAACACGCACATGCACACACACACACACACACACACACACACAGACACACACACCAACACACACAGAGACACACCGACCCACACACACGCACACACACACACACGGACAGAAGAAGCCTGGTATGAATATTGTCTCACTTTAGTTTAAGGGACATTCCAAGCAGAGCTGTCAACAGAAAGGCTTGTTTAATATAGGACATAAAGAAGCCAACGCACGCACGCACGCACGCACGCACGCACGCACGCACGCACGCACGCACGCACGCACGCACGCACGCACGCACGCACGCACGCACGCACGCACGCACGCACGCACGCACGCACGCACGCAGAAACAACAGCCTGCAGCCCTGTAGCTTGTGTGCAGTTGAAGCTGTTACCGTGGCGGAGATAAGGGAACACAGTAATAATAATAAAAACAGGGAAATGATGATTCCTCACAGCCATGAGCGTCACCACGACAACAGAAGATTGTTCATGCCGAGTGTCGTCCTGGACTCCAGGCTGATGTTCACTTTCCTTTTTCCTTTCCTTTCCTTCTTTATTTTGATGTCTCCTCCTATTCAGGCCTGTCATTGCTGCCTGTTTCCTTTGTCTCCTTTTTCATTTCCTCTTTCTCTACTTCTTCTATCATATCCGTCCTTCCTTTAGTCTTTTTCCTTACCTTCCTATGACTAATGTCCTTTCTTCTTTTATCACTTCTTTTCATGCTTACTTTTTCTTTCCTCCTTTTCTTTGCTTTCCCTTTTGTACTCTTTCTTTCTTTCTTTCTTTCTTTCTTTCTTTCTTTCTTTCTTTCTTTCTTTCTTTCTTTCTTTCTTTCTTTCTTTCTTTCTTTCTTTCTTTCTTTCTTTCTTTCTTTCTTTCTTTCTTTCTTTCTTTCTTTCTTTCTTTCTTTCTTTCTCTCTTTCCTCTTCTCTTCTCTTTTTTCATCTTTCCTTTCCTCCTTTCCATCTCTCATCTTTCCTTTCCTGTCCTTTCTTTTCTCCTTTCCATCTCTCATTTTTCCTTTCCTTTTCTTTTCTCCTTTCCATCTCTCATTTTTCCTTTCCTTTCTTTTCTCCTTTCCATCTCTCATTTTTCCTTTCCTTTCTTTTCTCCTTTCCATCTCTCATTTTTCCTTTCCTTTCTTTTCTCCTTTCCATCTCTCATTTTTCCTTTCCTTTCTGTACCTTTCCTCCTTTCCATCTCTCATCTTGCCTTTCCTTTCCTCTTTTCCATCTCGTATTTTTCCTTTCCTTTCGTCTTTTCCATCTCTTATCTTTCTTTTCCTTTCCTTTCCTCTTTAGCATCTGGTATCTTTCCTTCCTTTCCCCTTTCCATCGCTCATCTTTCCTTTCCTTTCCTCTTTTCCGTCTATCATCATTTCTTTCCTGTCCTTCCATCCATCCATCCATCATTTCCCCTTTTCACTTTTATTTCCTCAATCATTTCCTTTGCTTCTCTTCTTCCCTCTTCTTCCATTCTTCCTTTCCTTGACCTGACTCTGATGGAAAACAAACAGGATATTTTGAAGAGATGTAGATGGAGAGAGAGAGAGAGAGAGAGAGAGAGAGAGAGAGAGAGAGAGAGAGAGAGAGAGAGAGAGAGAGAGGAGACGGAGAGGAGCGAGAGATGGAGAGAGAGGAGAGAGAGGAGAGAGAGATGAGAGAGAGAGAGAGAGAGAGAGGAGAGAGGAGAGAGAGAGAGAGAGAGAGAGAGAGAGAGACGAGAAGAGAGAGAGGAGAGGAGAGAGAGAGAGAGAGAGAGAGAGAGAGGTGAGGTTGAGATTGTTGACGCTTACAGGAGAGATTCTCTGCTGAACTTTCTTCCCTCTCTCAGTCTTTCGGCAGCGTTCCGACAACAGAAACAAGAAGACGAGTCGTTGCATCAGGTTTATTTATTTTTTTCCTCTTCCTCTCTCGCTTTTATTTGGAGAAAAAAATGGCCCGCAGATTTGCCGACCACTTCCTCCAGCGAGCTTATTTTAAACACTGAATAGACTCTGCTCGCTGTAAACAGGATTTTTCCTGCCAGTGCCACAATGAAGGAGAAACATGATTATGAGTCATAACCTCAGTGTGTGTAGAGGAAGAGGTGGCAGATCAAGATACCAGCGAGGAAACAATCAGACCGCGGGGCAAATAAACAGAGCTGATTTTAATCCATACGTCAGCAGCAAGGGTTCAAGTTCTTTGTTCTGTTGGGAGGGAAATGGGGATTTATTTTTAACCTAAACCCCATTTACTCAAAACTGTAGAGCAAAATAACATGTTTTTAGTATCTTCAGTCTAAATGACTGAAAGTTAAAGAAGTAAAAGTATTGGAGTTGATCTTAATGTTGCATCAGACAACTTAATCCTTTGGGGAAATGCACCAGTCAAATTGCTTCCAGTAAACATATTCTCTCCCCATTTAAACCAGATTGTTATTTGCAATGACTTACAACATTACATAAATGGTCCCATTGGAGTTACACAGCAGTTGCATTGCTCTCTTCAAAGCCACCAAACTCCATTGACAAAACTAGTGACTTTACTTGCTTTGCTTACTCATGTACCACTGTGTTTATATTTAGTTTGTTTGTGTGTAGTCTGTCTGAGGTGTTTTAAATGGTTGGTTTGGATCCAAAGTAACATTAGTGTTACACACTATAACACACAGTTATCACTTGGATTGAGAAAGCTGCAGACAAAGGACTCCTGTGTCCTGTGGAGTTTGGTGACTTTTGAATAAAGAATCAAACCCATGTTTCTAGCTTTGAAAAGCATGTTACTCTTAACAGGTCTATATTTCTGTAGTAATCCTTTCTGTAATGATGTTAGACTTTTGAATAACAAAAAAAGAAGCATTTTACATTAATTTTCTTCAATGGGGTGCATTCGCCCTCAAAGATAATGTTGTCTCAAGCAAACTGCAGAGGGAGTTCTCAACCTTTTTGTTCCTATATGCCATATAGACCCCCATGTCAGTACAAAAATGTGAGCAGAATGAATCTTTAAGTTTCAGATTTTGTGCATTGTATAGTTTTTGGTGTTGCTCTTGCCTAACTCATGCACCATCTTACTCACCAAACAGAGAAACACCTTCAGCTTGCCAGTTTGCCATTTTGGCTGCAGAGGTGGAACCATATTGGAGCATGTGTGACATGCCCCCCTCTGATTGGCCACCCCAAATCCCATAATATGATTGGTTATATGCTGAGTTAGAGGTTTGGTTTGTGTTAAAATCAGATATTTGGAGTATGCAACAGGCTGCTAAAAGCTCTCTTTGCATTAAACCAAGCACATGTCCTTTTGTTAGTGTTTCTGATAAACAGTTTCTATTTGAGTCCTTAAAGAATCAATCAGAGGATTAAATGTTGCCATTCATGTGTGTGAAAAATAAAGATATAACAGCATCATACTATCTGGATGATACTTTAATGTTGGCAGTCTAAGTAGTTATGATTAGTGGGGTTAGATAAGGTATATAAATGCTATTACTTTGTGTATGTTTGCACTCTTGCATCAGTCAGTGCCATCATCTTGGCCACACCAGCCTTGAGAGCTGTCAAACTTCCCTTGTTGGGTAAAAAATTTTTCTTTTGTTGCTGCAGCTGCTTCTGCTCTTTCTCTTAAAATTCACTTTAAATCTCTCCAAGCGAATGTTGGATGTTAAACCATCCACAACCACTCGGGCTTTACTGTTGGAGAGGCCAGAAATCAACAGCTTGAGGCGAGATTTACCAGAAAGCAACATTAGTGCTCTTTGCATCTGTTAGCTCTCAAAGGGAAATAATTCAGGTTGATTTTAATGTGCTAATGCACTCCTATTATCAGCCTAAATAATTCAGTGGAGCTGCAGTGGAAACAGCATGACCCATCCCTCGTGCTGAGTCGCCACAAGATGTACTATGTTAAATCTATGCGCCTGCTATGGTCACTGGTAACACTGTGGGATGAAGCTAACCGTAACTGCAAAGAAACACAAAATAATGCCTCATTAGTATCAGCGTGTATGAAAGAGGAGGTTTTATGTAGATGTGGGGATATGTTCTCTGTAAAACCTCAGGGGGAATTAGAAAGCGGCATGATTCATGAGGAAAACTAAAATAATAATCTCAGTGTGCGTGGAAGTCTTCTCTGTGTTTCATGGTGTGAAAATTCAAAAAAGCTTCATGCTTCATGCTCTGCCAGTGTGGGAAATCCCTCCTGCAGTTTTCTAGGAAAAATGTATTTGGTTCCCTGAAACGCTGTTAGAAAAATAACTTTGCTGGTTAGTTATGAGTAACATAAAAGTCAGTGTAAATGTGAGTTCACTCTTTTAAAGCCAAGCCATCCTTCCTGCTCAGCGTTTGTCCCCCTACGTCCACAGAGCTGCTTTGTCATCACTTGCACATCATTTTTATGTGTGATCATGAAGCCTGCTGAGTCAAATCTGGGGCGTGGGATAATGAGATGTGACTCGGGTGTGATGGAGGATCACATTTGGAGACTTTCCTGTTGGCTTTCAGTGAGGCAGTATCAGAGCCTCAGGTGGACTCTGGTGTTTAGGTATTTGCAAAAACGTAGCTGTAATAGTTGGAGCTCTGCACTGACCACTCTAAAATGAACATGTCATGAGGGACTACAGATGTAGGGTTGTAAATATTAATGGAGATTATAAAGAGAAGTAAATCACTGATCACATACGGCAGCTGATCAAGAACATTCAGGAGCTGGAACGAGGGAAGACCTTTTTATGTGGAAATGTGAATCAATATGATTATTTGAAGGTGCTTAAGATACTTATTTTTCTCAGATGAATAACTTAAGTAGTAATTTACTTATCCATACATATCAGATATCCTGTTCACCGATGCAGTGCTTTGAAAATGGATCGCCTGAAGGTGTTAATGGGCTCATTTATCCACATAGTCCTGTTTAATCTGACCTCAAATAAAAACTGTAAGCGCTAATGCCTCAACTCATGTTGCACAGTGAGGATCAGCAAGGAGGGGAAGTTAGGGTTTGAGCGGTAGAAGCTGGATGTAGAGAGTTCACAGCACAACTAACTATCCCATAACTGGGAGAACTGGGAGTGTGTGGACAGCAAGGGTTAAGAAGATGACAGATGAAGCAGTTATAACAAGAAATTGTATCTGGATGAGGAGAAATGATGCTACTTCCTCTCCTCTCCTCCCTCTATGGGGAGGTAGAGCGTACAGCCTAACCCGGCAGAGTGAGCTCCGGTCAAGACAAGTAGGTCACTCCAGCTCTGCCTCCTCTGTCCTCTTTCTAACATCCCTCTACAGACCTTTCTCTCTGTTTTTCTCTTGTCTTCTCCCTTTCACATATGGGTGAGATGAATGGTGGGAGCTACCATCAAGGGGAGTATGTCTATTACAGTAAGTCGGAGCTATCTGTTGAGCTTCCCCTGAGTTGTCTTTGGCCTAACTTGACAAAACACCTTTCCCTGTTGGCGCCCATCCAGATCCAAGGTCAGAGTGTAGGGGCCACTAGTGATCAAATTATAGTGTGGGTAGAAACAGCATAGTCAAAACTCTGGGCTCGGTTTATTTGGAATAAAAAAAAATGCAGCTGAAAGGTACAACTTCTTTCTTTGGCCTCATTTAAATCAACCTTTGTTGATGAGGCCGTTACCCTGTCTTATCTTAAGGTGGATAAATGAAATAATACTGACATCATCCTGTTTAAACTGATTTAAAAGAATAAACCATAGGAGCTAGAACTTTTAGAAACTTCAAAAACATGTGCACTACCAGTCAAAAGTTTGGAAACACCTTCTCATTCAAGGGTTTGTATTTATTTTAATTATTTTAAACACTGTAGATTAATACTGAAGACATCAAAACTATGAAAGAACATGTATGGAATTATTTAATTAACAAAAAAGTGTTAATCTGATTCTGTAAAGTAGCCCCCTTTTTCCTTCATGACAGCTTTGCACACTCTTGGTATTCTCTAAATCCGCTTCATGAAGTGGTCTCCTGGAATGGTTTCTAATTAACATGAGCCTTGTCAAGAGTTCATTTGTAGAATGACTTGCCTTCTTAATGTGTTTGAGACCATCAGTTGTGTAGAGGTAGGGTTAGCACACAATGGATAGCCCTATTTGACTACTGTTGTAATCCAGATTATGGCAAAACCAGATTATTTCATAGTTTTGATGTCTTCAGTATTAATCTACAATGTTGAAAATAATTAAAATAAATAAAAACCATTGAATGAGAAGGTGTGTCCAAACTTTTGACTGGTAGTGTAGATGTTTCTGCTAACTGTAGTGCCACTTAGAAAACCTATTGGACATTGTTAACCTGCAGACTCTGTGATCATGTGTAGAGCCTTTCGTTTTTTAATTTGCTCATTTTTGAGTGTTTTCTAACCATCAGACTAGAGGGCTAGTCAGAATTTAAATTCTTATATAAATGCCAAGGTAATTATGTGCTTTGCAGCAACCCTGGTTTTCCCAGAAGTAGCTTAGGTTGTGTTAAAAGTGTTCTTTGAAAATACCAGAAGAAAGTTCATCAAACAAAAAGACCAAACTTCACACTCAGGACTGAAATCTGAACTCTGCAGTAAGAGTAACAGATCTCTCAGTCAGGCTCTATTTTCCATTTTAGCCTCGGTGGCCATTTGTACATTTTTAATATTGATTTTAACCAAAGTCTCCCAACTCGCTCTTGAAAAATATTACCTGGCTGCAGCAGCGTCACCTCAGGCTCCTCCGCGCTGACGCTTTTCACAGTTTTTAAGAAATGATAGACGACCCATCGACTGCCGAGGAGCCTGCGTGGGGAGGCTGCCGCTGTGCACTACATCAAAGGTGCAGAATTTTCTTGGACGCCCGAGCCGAGCTGAGAGGACTCGTGTGTCACCGTGTGAAAAATGCTGTCTGACACCATGCACTTCATACCTCACTCTGCTGCCATTTTCCTCCACTTTATCTCCTGTCTTCACCTCGGCGGCTCTGAACAGGCTCGACGTGATGCGCTCTTCATCAGCGAGGTCGGTCGTGGGCTGTGATGGAGCTGCGTTTCTCTGTCGCTATTTAGTTGAGGGATTCAGTGTGGGCGCCCCCTCACACTTTAAAGAAGCACTTCATTGACATTTGGTCCAGAGAGGATGTATGGGAGGGGGAGTCTGAGGTTCAGTCTGAAGATTTAAAACAGGGACAGCGGTATGTAACAAATAGAGGTCATGTCAGGTCAAAATCCGGTCAGGCGCCTATTTGTGTGTGAAGGGGATTAGAGAGTGTGTGTGTGTGGGCACAGGGGATGTTGGATGATAGTAATTAAAGTATGACTGTGTGCACTGAGGGTTTCTGAGCTCTTAGGCATTTGTCCAAAGGAGCTGATGTATTTTTTATGCACATTTTTTGTGCCTAAAATGAAGGTAAGAAGAAATCCAGCAGTCACGGCATGTTAAAAAAGCAGGCGAGGAGGGAAAACAGATGACACGCTCCGCAGGTCGAGACCTTTATTCAAACCCAGGATGATGTCACGGGATAAACGTCTGGTCTTTCTTGTGCATCGTCTGCAGGCGCGTTTTTAAAATCTCCTGTGTAGTGGAAAAAACTCCCAGAGGAAGCAGACGTGAACAGATCAGTTTGAGTGGACAGAACGCAGAACGCAAGCTGTGAGGAAGGCTGGAGGTAGAGAAGAGAGGGAGCAGTGGATTTCAGAATGAACACCGTGTAAAGATAAACAGATATCTATCAGCGGATGCGAGCGAGTTTGCTTTTTATGCGCGCAGCTTGTTCGTCCCCGCCTGGCCGGTTTATCGTGCAGCTGCACATTGCCGCTGCTGTGCGTGGAGAGCATCAGTGCATGTTTTAGAGACGACAGCGGGGAGTGATACAGAGGGGGAGAAAAGACTCACCCCACCCCTCAACATCCTCCATCTCCTCCCGCTGAACTCCTCCATTTACACACAGCCCTGCGGAGGCCCCCAGGCTGCAGCCCTCCATCTTTATCTCTCCACATTTCTCCTCTGTACTTTAGTCCGTCTGTCTGCCTTTTCGTGCATGTCGGCTAGCTGAGCCTGTCATGGCTGGATGTGAGCTTGGCAGCAACGCGTGCCATGGTTGTTTTTTCTCTTTCTGGAAGCTGCAGGGGGAAAAAATGGGAAGTGGGGGGCGAAGCGGTTGCAGGGGGGCTGGGAAGACAGCCGTGAACCTCAGGACTCAGTCCGTGTCACTATGTTCGGGCCACAGGCAACAATAGCATTACAAGAATTGGTGTCATGGTAGGATAGCAGATTAGTCATTTTTCTTAAAATGTGCAGCTCTCTGGGGATTGCTGTTCTTGCTGTGAACATGGAGCTGTGATTCTCAGCATGCAGAGTGATAATTAGCAGGATTCGAGGCTGTTTCCTGTGAATAGCTGAAAACAATGAGGTGCAAATGTGACATAACTTTATGCAAGCTGAACTTTTCACCAGGGACTCATGTTTTGACGCGCTATGTCTTCAATAGAGAGAGATGTAACAATGGGGAAAATCATTTCACCTGAGAGAACAGTTACAGGCGACACGCCCTGTTCAGGGTTCTGGACCCTTTTTCATATTTGCACTAGGGATGGGCATTTCAAGCCAAAATACTATTTGATAATCATTGGCATCTATTCAACGATTATTTGAATCATCGCAATAACAGCCTGTTGCTGTTTTCTTCCTCTTTTGCTATTTAATGCAGTTAGAATTCTTCTTCCTCTGTTATTTAATGTGGTTAGCAAACAGCTTTTAGACGCTCTATAGCCACCGTCGGCTGGAATACCGTATTACAACCAGGCACCGGTAAAAACGATTCAATTTTTACAAAGTGAACAAATATTAAAATATTAGAAATCATTGCCCATCCCTAATTTGCAATCTCAATTTTTCTAGAAATTTCAGGATATTTCACAACATGATGTCTTCATCGGGGGGAAAGTAGGTCGGGGGATGAGGGGTGAGTCTCTAGAGCAGGTCATGACCTCAAAAGCAGAGAGCCCACAGTGTTACCCTCACAACACGATAGTGGACTGAGCAACAGAGACCTCTGTGTTGACAGCTCTTGCATTTATATCATGCATGGATGGATGGATGGACAGCTGTGCAGACGCCTCCTCTGTTCTCATCCTGTAAATCATTCTCCTTCTCCAGCCTTGGATGTTTTTATTCATCCTGTTACGCGTCTCACTTCCTGGTTCACAAAAGTTCCACAATACAAATGTCTTCAACCCCGCCTGATCGCTTCTGGTGAATTTTCCTCAATACTTCCTGCTGCTCTCACATCAGGTCACCAACACTTCATGAGCAAATTTGAGGAAGGGCTGGCATGAAAACTTCTTGAATCAGGCCAAAAAATGTGGACTGTTTTGTGACTTGCAGCTCAGCCTGAAATTTTTGGGGAGCTTGTCAGAGTTTCATGCATATGTGAGTACAGCTTAGGTCTCCAAATCCTCACAGTGTTATCACAATGCCTGCAGATTTTCACATTTCTCACTCTTATATAAAAAAAAACATCTTTTCCATCCCTTCCTCTGAATATAAGAATATGGAAACAGGAAGTAATACACCTTCAAGTTATTCTACAGATTTTCACTAGAACTAGGACTTAAAAAAACTTTTAAACACACTGCCCCACCTTCATTAAACAATGGACAAAATGAGCTGAAACCATAGACTGTATTAGAATGGACCACACAAGTGTCCATGACTGTGAAGCTGAAAGATTTAGAGCTCCCCCTGCTGGCTGGCTGCAGTATAGATCATAAACTCTGCCTCCTCCATTATAACAGATGGAACATGAGTCAAACTATAGGATCCAATTTAACTCTGTTATAGTTGGGTTTTTTTATCCTGCTGATTTATGTCCAAGTGTTCATTTTTTGGGGAAGTTTAGTTTAGATTAGTTTTTTAATTTCAGGATTATGATTGATTGACAGTTGCAGGCTCCTGCAGCATTTTCATCCAGATTATCAGAGTAGAGGAGGAACAGAGAGAGAAAACGCTACAAACACTAACACAAGAGCCATGGAACTTTCCGTTACCATAAGTATCTGCCTTAAATCAACACAAGAACAAGTTTTGCTGGGGACTGTACTGACCTGAAGGATTTTGGATGTTGTATCTGTAATTTTGAAGCGTGTTTTGGTCAGTGGAAAGATAGGATTGGCACTTTGTTGTCATGGTTAAAAAGAAATACAACAAAACTTTCAAAACTTCCATACAGCAGCTTTTCAATCTAATAATAATAAAGTACTCAAATGTTTACATATATAAAAATATAAATACATGTCCATTTGTCACTTTTAAATAAACTCACAGTTATGTACAGAGTGTGCTACTGATACAGTGGCTGGATTTTGATGAAATGAATGAATAATGATAAATAAATAAACAGTTATTGCTTAGTACTGAACAGTAATTAAATAAATACATTACCAGCAGCTGTGCAGTATGACAGAAAGACTTCGAGCCACCACTTATGTGCTGACCTGGTTTTGAGGTGTGGTGCTGGGGTTATGGGTTCCGCAGTTTGTCCACAACTCTGGGGAAGAAGCAGTTTTAAAGTAGTTGTCCCAGGGCAGATTCTTCTGAGTCTACCCGAGGGTATGATGTCAGTCCCATGGATCTACCAGTCAGGTTCTGCTCATACCTTGGCTGCACCAGTGCAATTTGTAAGCCCTGATTGAGGCAGTCTTTTGGCTTCACATCTCATAATGGGCGAAATGAAGGCTCACTCTCAGTTCTATGTGAAATTTGGTATCACTATTGGGTATTGAAGTCAATTCCAAAGGATTGAAGTAAGAGTTTTGTAGGTCGATGCAGTCTCGTCTCACTTTTGAAATAAGAACATCGTTTGAAATTGTTTGTCTCATCTCTTGTTTGCCGTTTGTGCACACTTGTATTTCGGTTATCTGTGTTTCTGTAAGAACTGTGTTGACGCCGCTCATTTAGCCAAGTCGAGCTTGAAAGATAAATTTAAACTTCAGCCTTTTCATGATTGATGTATGGAGCGTTATTGTGTTGCATTTTTCAGGCAAACTCCAAATAGACTGTAAAGTAGACACTGTGATTATGCTGCTGCTCTGTTTGATGTTTTGCACAATCAGTTGGAGAGTTCCCCTGTCTGCATAATAAGCAGCCCTGTGAGAGTTTCAGAGCCCAAGGTCAATATTGTGCTGCGGAGGTTTCATGTGAACGGTGGCCCTGCACTCTGCAGCCATGTTGGCTCAAGCTGAGCACACACCACACTGTGCTCTCGCCATTTTCGATATGCAGCACGCTCTAACTCTGCACCAAATCTCAGATAAAACTCAGATGGTTAAAGATTATTATGAACACGTCTGAACGTGATGTGTTGGTGTGAGCCGGCCAAGAACAGAAATGTAATCAGAGAGTGATGTAGTCTACAAGAGTTGGTCGTTAAATACGTGATAAGTCATTTCATAGTTGGTTGGACTCCAGTTTGTTCCAGACTTAAAGCTGCTGAGTCACAGTTTGGCCCGTAACTGAAGCAGCATGAGAAGGATTAGAGAGACTGGCTATGATCTGTGCAGTTCAGGAACATATGTAGTCAGCCCACAGGGAGAAGTAAAAGTCAGAAATGTTGAATTCATGTGCACGCTGCACAGGATTTTCTTCGAGATGTAATGTCTGCAGCTTAGGCGAGAAACTAAAGCACCTGGTAAAGAAATGCACGCCAGATTTGTGTCAGTATGTGCAGGAATGAAAACCTTATGGAGGGAAAGCATAAAATAGTACGTTTATTTGACTTGTCTAGTCTGCTAATGTATCCTGTCAGCTCGTCAAACGTTGCATATCTTCTGTTTACCTTGCGAGATAAAAGTTGAAATGATCCCCGCTGCGATATCTCCCAACAGCAGTGAAATCCTCCCTCATTACATTACAAGACTCAGTGCAGTGTTTGCATCTGATAAGCTCTTAAACTCATGGATCTATTACTGTGTCTGAACTTTTCTGTATCATCTAACCAAAGCAGACTTTTTATTCCATCTCTTTTTAACACTGACACATAAAAGCGTTAGTCATATTTAAATTGGTCATATTTACAGAGCTGGAAATCTTGCTTCCTGTTTTGGGTGTTTTTGGGAGGCGATTTCTAAATTCTCTAGAACAGGATTAACCCCAAACCCTAATCTCAATCTCTCAATCTCTCTATAAGAAATGATTCCACCAGGATATCAAGTATGAAGAGGCAGCTGGAGGGTCTGGAGGGGAAAATAATGCCATAAAGACAGAGTTAACTGGCCCTCTGTAATGGCACTGTTCCATCATGTACACTGGTCATAATTATTTTATTTTGTGACACGTTATCTAACAGGGGTGAATCACAGTGAAGGGTAATTAAGCGTCTTGTACCTTTTAGCCCACACTGTCTGTAAAAGGCTCTTTAATACGAACTTTGTTATCAATAATTAGCTGTTATTTTGACAACACTGCCTGTTGAGTGCATGTGTAATTTGTCTTAGTGATGACTCAGCTTCAAAAAGCACAATGTAAAAGGAGATAATGCATCCATTTTGGTCAATTATCAAGTCCATAAATGTCTGTTGTGTATTTTCACATTCAATGGACTCTTACATACCTCCTGTTTGATCATCAAGATGCTGTTTGTTCATATGAAAGTATACAAGCCTCTAAAAATCAATCTATAACATACATTAAACAAAAATGGGAGATGGAGTCAGAAATAAGAATATCAGAAGAGATCTGGATGGAAATACGTGAGACACAAGCAACCACTGCAAACTCAAGGTCGTTGAGAGAGTTCAGGTGGAAGAATGCGGTGAGGTTTTTCATAACCCCTAACATAACAGGTCTGCAAACAGGCACACAGAGCGGAGGCTTCTGTTGGAGACAATGTGGTACATCTATGGCTAATCACTTTCATGTATTTTGGGCCTGCCTGAAAATCCAGCCTTACTGGAGAGAGGTAGCTACCGGGTGGATTTAGATTTTTCTTTTGTTACTTTATATCTCTGTAGAATACCAGAAACAGTGCTACAGAAAGATAAATACCTATTGAAGATACTTTTGGCAAGTAGCAGGAAAGCAATAACTAGAAAATGGTTGCAACTAGGTCCCCCAGCAGTGCACCAGTGGTGCAGGATCGTTAAAGAAATTTACTGTATGGAGAGACTTACTTTTGTTTTAAGACTTCAGTTGGAGAAATGTATTGAACGCTGGGAAAAATGGATTGTGTATGCACCTTGAATAGTCTGGCATATGATGTAAGTGTAAAAGAATATTCTGTTCTTGACTGTAACACCCATGATGATCCCATGTTATTTGTTCATGCAAATAAAAAATAAATAAAAAAGAAAGTAAAAAATCAAAAAGATGCTGTTTGTTCTAAAGTAGCCACTCTTAAAAGGATGTCTCCTTTCTGTTATGTCAGTGTTTCTCCAAAGCTCAACGCCTTTAGAAGGGGCTGTGAGCTGAGATGCAGTTAGCATGTTTTAAGGCTAGTAGTCAATCAATAAATCAATCAATCAATCTTTATTTGAATAGCCCTAAATCACAACAAACATTATCTCAAGACGCTTTTACAAACAGAGCAGGTCTAGACCATACTCTATGACCCAACATCAAGACAGGATAAGATCCAGTCCCATCTTACAGAGAGGACTCAGTCTGATCTCATCTTAATCCACCATGAGCAGAGCACTTTGCAGCATTTAGCAAGTTATAGCGGCAAGGACAAACTTCCTTTAACAAGCAGAAACCTCCTGCAGGACCAGACTCATGTTAGACACACATCTGTTGAGACCGAGTTGGGGTTGGAGAGAGGGATACAGGAGAATAAGAGAGGAAGAGATGATAGTGGTGAGACGGATAGTACTAGTTGTAGCAGCTGTAGTCTGGAACGTCCACAGCAGCAGGCCGTCTACAGTAGCAACTCAGAGGAACCTACGAGACAAGGGAGCTCAGGGACTCCAGACAGGTCTATGGTTTGTAACTTTAATGGGACAGGGAGAGTTAAAGTAAGTGATGGGGTGGTGGGCGATCCCAGTGTGTCATTTTCCCAAACACTCTGAGGGGTTTCAGGTTTCAAGCTGAACTGTTAATGACATGAGCTTAGTTTCATTTAAGGGTCAGTATTCCTTCCTTACAAGATATCTGCTGGAATGCAACTATCTATTATAACAGGCCTGGTGGTTAAAGCTGGCATCATTCTCTCTAACTTTCACTGGAGGGGCCTTTGGGGGCTGCCAGCTGACCTGCTACTAATATCAGCCCCGCTCTTTCTAGATTTCTTTTTTTGTTGCTACTTGTCCTTTGTGTTTAGAAGTTGGCTGAAGGTTTTTACTGTATCAAATCTGCCCTTTGTCACTCTTTTGTGAGCCATGGAGGCTGCGAGCTGAGCTGCCTCTAGGTTTATCTCTGACATGACGTCCAAGAGCTGATTTTGTCCTCATGGTTGAATGTTACATTTACAAATAATGTTACTTTGATCAGCACAGTATACGTTTTTTTCACATGATTCAGATTTATAAGTTAAATGTAAATGTAAAAGAACACCCATTTGGTCATACATGTGTGTGTATGAATATTTGTTTCATTAGATATTGTGTTTTAATGTGATATATTTGATATCTCTGTACTAATTACTCTTATCTGTTCTTCTTTCAGGTAAGTTGCTTTCCGTGACCAGTCCTTTACAAACCCCTCAAGAGTACCTCTGAGAACATGTGATAATGTCTTCAATGGTAAGATGGAAGTTTTACACACCATGTTGTAATGTCAGATGACTCTTAATGGAACCATTTGTGTAACGTAGTGAGTCAAATCTACAATATACGGTCAAATCCACTGTCTAAATTTACAATGTAGATTCAGAGGAGAATCAATCTCAGATATTTTGTTGATCTCACTACAGACAGAGTGCAACAAACTTGAACTTTAGGGCACAGCCACAACACATGACTGAGTACCACAGCTCATTTTACATTTGCCACAGCATGACGAGAACATGTGATCATATTAGCTTTGGATAACTGGGGTATCTTAAATTGGGTCTGGTATGATTTGTTAGAATATAGTCGGTTTCTTTGCATTCAACACATTGTTCCTCCACATTACATCATGCAGATGAGACCAGATATCTTCACTCTGGTGAAATTGTTTTGCTTATAAAAGTAGACCTTTTAACGAACATTTGAACATCAATGTAGCTTAGAAACGTCTTCTTTAAAGATGAAGCTTTAAGTAATAGAATTTCCAGATGATTTATATTCAAACTGCTTTAATATATTGGAACAGATTGGTAAAGCAGTTTTCACACAACAATAATGTCACACAAAGTGCTGTACATAAACATAAATTAACAATGAAATACAATAAAATAATCAATAGAACACCATCCTCAACCCCCAAATGCATTTACAAGTTAAAGAACTTGTTATAAATAAAAGACTCAGCATAAATATTAAGTATGTCAGCTCTTGTTTATTATTAAGTATTTATATGTACTGCAGTATTTATCTTCACATCAACATTTACACTTATTGCTGTAGTTCTTATATATTCCGTCTTGCCTTACATTGTGTTTATTTGTTGTGAACATAGAATTGACATATCTTGCATATTTCTCCTTTACATCTTCACATTACATCTGATGTTTTTGATCATACTGTAACACCTGGATTTTAATCCCTGGGGATTAATTAAGTATTTCTGATTCTGATAACTCTGAAGCTGCAAATAGCTAATGATAATAAGATTTAAAAAAAAAAAAAAATATATATATATATATATATATATATATATATATATATATATATATTTCTATACAAAAATAATACATTGTTTGATGGGCGGTAAAAATCAATCCCAACTGAGAAAAGATTTATAGTGAGGGAGCAGCATCCCTCTATGCTTTGAAACCAACATCTGAGCGAGGGACGGGCAATGATTTTCAAATATTCATTCACTTTGAAAAAATCAAAGAGTTACTTCCATTATTTTCTCATTGTAAAAGTACAAATTTTCAGCATTTTTACCGGTGCCTGGTTGTAATACGGTATTCCCGCCAGATGGTGGCTATAGAGCGTCTTAAAGGTGACATATTAAGCTCTTTTTCATCAAAATATATTGGTCTAAGAGGTCCCCAAAACTTGTCTTTGAAGTTTATGCTCAAAAAAACACATTGAAATCAGATTTTGGTCTGCCTGTAAACCCCTCTTTTTCAGCCCTGCTCAGAACAGGCTTTTTCTGTGTCTGTGCCTTTAAATGAGAATGAGCTCTCTGACCACGCCCCCTCAGGAAGTGGATGTGGCCTCGGCTCTCCAGCACGTTGATCTAATGTTTACATGTTGGCTGAATATACACGGCTGCTCACAGACTCGCGTTACTTCAACTCTCTGAATCTGATCCAGAATCTATTCGAATGAACGTTGAATAGATACCAATGATAATCGAATAGTATTTGGCTTGAAATGCCCATCCCTAATCTGAACAAGACTGTGCAAAATCAGAGTTACAGAAAATAGTCGCCAAAACAGAGCACTGGTTCTTGATCCTGCAATGCCCACGTACCTGATTCAATATTTAAAGAGTAGCTCTATCAATAAAATTATCTTACATTCCCTGTATTAATACTGCATTATTTATTAGTGTGGTTATCCACATTCTCTTTCATGCTGCTGCTTCTGGTGTTTCCTTTGTTTTCCATAGTATCCATCCACCGGGTGCTTGTGTGAATGTCTTAAAGATACAGCATGAGACTCATAAAGGAGGGCTCATATAGAAGTTTAATGAGTCTTTTTGGATCTGAATAGTCAAACCATTCAAAAGCCAAAGGCAGCTCCCCGGTCTGTATTCAGAGTCTGGTACAGCCTTTAAAATCATCCTCCACGACATGTGGTCCAGACAATGCTGAGCGAAATAAAGATGTAACCGTTGAGCATAAATACACATCTCCGTTTTCAGATGTCATTACAGCGAGCTTTGTTGTCAGCTTACCTAAACAGGATTACACCCTCCCAAATGTAGACGTAATAAAAGACAGGGAGGCGAGGGAGAAAAGGGGGAGTGACAGAGGGAGGAGGAGGGGGATTCTGGGCAACCTTCCACCAACTACGGTTCCTGGCGCTGCAAATACCTTCCTTTTTAGTGTATTCCGACACACACACACACACACACACACACACACACACACACACACACACACACACACACACACACACACACACACACTTAGACAATGGCATCGCCGCGGGCAGTGCCTGCCTGGCTCAGGCCGCTGACTCTGTTCTTCCTCATTCTCTATGCTGCTTTTCCTTTCACCTGTCACATCCGCTTTTTCTATTTCTCCGTCTCCATCTCCATCTCTCTCTTAGAAGCTCTTTTTTCTTTTGACCCTGTTTCCCCTTACTCTTCCTCAGATTTTATCTCTTTATAGCCTTACTTCATTCCTTATTGTTTCATCGATTAACTCATTTTCATCCCCCCTTTTCTCTCTTTATTCCCTTCTTTATGTATCCTTGATTAATTTCCCCATCTCTTGTGTTTTATCTCCCCGTCTCCCTTCCTCGCTGGCCTTTGCTCTTCCTCCCCCCTTTGCTTCTTTCATTTTCCTCTTCCTCCCTTTCCTTGCCTCATTCTCATTCCGTCTCTCATCCCTGCTCCTCGCTGTCATCTCACTCATTAATTCTCTCACCGTCGGCACGCTCAGTCTCTGTGTCTCGGCTGTGCTGCTGTTTGTCAGTGATTTCATTAATTCATCATCATCACCAGTCAGAGACTTGCAAAGAAACAGCTTCACATGAATCTCTCTTCCATTTTCTCGGCCTCTCCTTATCTCTCGCCTTTATGTGAGCGATGATGAGTTGAAATGGGAAAAAAAAAAAAAAGCGAGGACACAAAATAAACACCAAACGGTTGAAATGCAGTTGTCACATTATGAACTTGTCTCCATCTTTGGTGCTGGCTGCTCACTCAGGTTTTATTTCCACGCTGCACTCCAGCTGTCAATCAAAAAGTGGGCCGTGTAGTTGAGTCCTTTTCCTCAGTTTGTTTTGTTGTGTGAGTTTCTGTGGGTGGAGCTCTTTTCTTTGTCTGGCTATGGTAACAATGGTGCTCTCACCAACAGGTCCTCTCTTTTCTTCATGCCAAACAAACCTGGAATGTGAAACACGTCATCCACTCCAAACATGTCAGACAAACAGGACATAATTGAAGACCGGTGTACGACCTTAAACCCTCAGAAATCTTTTTTTAGGGTGTTGATTTTGATGCCCACTGTGGACAAAGAAGTGCAAAGTGGAACAGATTGTAACAGGTTGAAGCTGGAGCTGATGGAGTACTTGTTTTTCACTCAGTATTTGTTGAATGTACAGACCACTATTACTAAACTTAGTATTTATTTTAAGCTTCTGTCTGTGCTGATTTTGTCCTGCACTATAAGACGTATTTTCTGATGGAAAAATCCCATCATGCTTTCTTTAAACGGTCAAACATGTCACTCACTGTTCATCCTTTTAGAGGAAAATGGCACGGCTCAGGCTCGGTGAATAGAGTTGGTCGTCTTTCAATTGGTAGGTTGGCGGTTTGATCCCAAAGTGTCCTTGTGCAAGACACTGAACCCCAAATTGCTCCCGCTGTTGTTCAGTGGAGTATGAATGAGATTAGCTAATACTAATGGTCCCTTACTAAAGCAGCCTCTACCATCAGTGAGTGAATGTGGGGTGAATGGGTGAATGTGATGAGTGGTCAGAAAGACTAGAAATGTGTATCTAAGTTCAAGTCCAGAATGTAAACAGAGGCTGTTTTTGCATTGTGATGTGAGTCACCTGGTCTGACACGACCATTGAAACTTATTAGGAAAGGGATAATGTATTGTGAACGGGTGGTTGTGCAAATTAGAAGCATGACAGGGTGAGCAAGAACCCCACATGAAGCGTATTACATGGCCAACAATAAAGACATAAACAAGTGGACCAAGATCAGCAGCAGCACATTCCAGAAAAGTTACAGACAAACACATAATTCTAAAACATTACAACTTATCATGATTTAATTATAGAGCTAAAAAATAGGGCCTCTGATTCCTCGTTGAGTAACACTTCTATGGCAATGGAATCCTATCAGCCTCTTTAATAGTTGCTATCATCACTACTGCTTATACTTTGAGTGATCAGCAGCTCAGAGATGCTCTCAACCGCTCTGCTGCCATTGCCTGGATTACAGGACAGGATGTTGCTCCACTTTTAGAAAGCTGTTTTTGGCTTGTTTATGACAATGGGACATGATACAACTGGTCTCTCTGAATATGTGAGGTCATTTATTGTCCGGGAATGTGTTACTTGAATGAGTAAGACTGACTGACCCCTACACTCGGTGCTCGGATGATTTGACTTGACTTCCAGAGGAGGAATGGCCAAACATTTACACCTAGCTAATAGGGAAACCAAGTTTGTAGTAAAGAAAAACTAAGGGTGATTAAGACCTTAGATGCCTGATAATAAAGTTGTGTTTGATCACTGCAGCAGTCGTACAGAGGAAGACAATAAGCAGTTCACTCCTGTTTTGTTTTGCTAACCATGAACTAAAAAGCTTAAAATTGTAACGTTGCTGAGAAATCTAAATTTTCCTCTTAAAGCCTCCAAAATTTCTGATAGGAGAGTTATTATAACCCTTAATATACACATTTCATCCCGCCAAATGCTATATGAAGTGTAGACTGCACTCGTTAGCATTTTTGATGATCGCCTGCATCTAGCTTTTTTGTCTTATCGCGTTTAACCACAGTTGTCTTTGTTTTTGATGTAAGGCAGTGGCGGCTGGTGCACATTAGAATACAAGTTTGAGACATTTCTATTACTCCTTTTATTCCAGCACCCAATAACACAACAATAAGACATTTTTTTTAAAAGTTATATTTTTGGCCTTTTTGCCTTTATTTGATACGACAGCTGAAGAGAGACAGGAAATGTGGGGAGTAGAGAGCAGGAGAAGACATGCAGGAAATGATCGAGCAGCCGGGAATCGAACCGGCGACCCCTCCGATGAGGACTGTGGCCTCTGTATGTGGGGTGCTTAGACCGCTAGGCCACAAGCACCCCAACAAGAAGACATTTTAAGAGTCCTATGAAGCCTACTACTAGACAGCTTCTACTACTCGTCTCATCACTATCACCTCTCTCTCTTACTCCCCTCTATCTGTCTTTCAAGACCCAACTCAGTCGAGGCATGATGGCTGTCTAACATGAGTCTGGTTCTGCCTGAGGTTTCTGCCTGTTAAAAGGCCTGCCTGTTTCCTCGCCACTGTAACTAGCTAAATACTGCGAGGTGCAATGCTCATGATGGATTAAGGTGGGGTCAGACTGAGTCTTACCCTGTCTTGAAGTTGGGTCTCTGTTCATAATTTGACATAGAGTGGTCTAGACCTCCTATGTTTGTAAAAGCGTCTTGAGATAACGTTGTGATTTGGCGCTATACAAATAAAGATCGATTCATGATTGACTACCCTGTAATGGCGATTTGTGTCACTCTAGTTTTGCCTCAAGCTAATACCATGACATCATCATAATGTCAGCCACAAAAGGGTCGAACGCAGAGTTCAAAGAGTTAGTTCAGCTGCTCAAGAGGTTATAGCTGATGTTTAAAAAGTGAAATAACATCCATGACCTCTCTTAAATGTCACACCTCCTTTTATTCCCTCAGAATGAGCCACTCTTTAGGCACAAGTTTGTTTCCAGGTGAACTTCTTTGTTTTTTTTCCAGTGTGAGAGCATGAAATATGGCTAACATTAGCCGTCATTAAAGAAGAATAACAACACCTCTACTATCTCTCAATTCAAAGTTAATTTTTTGACATGCAGGAAACTGGTGCTGCTAATCTGCATTTATTTTATGTGACATTTCAAAAGGTTTCACAAAATTCACTTGTCACCTGAATGAAAACGTAGCGCTGCTCTCTCTGTCCTAAGATTTACTTTCCCTGCTCACCTATTTTCTGTCTGTCTCACTCATTTATCATCCTCTACGTCCGTTTCACTTTTTCGTCTTTCTAGTCTTACTTTACCTCCCCCTCTCTCAGTTTGTCTGTGCGATGAAACAAAGGAGCAAGGAGGACATTAATATACAGAGACAAAGAGGGAGGGACTACAGTGTGAGAGGATGAAGAAGAAGAAGAAGAAGAAGAAGAAGGGAGTGATGGGTCGTTTTAAGAGAAAAAGCAAGCGGTCCAAATTGGAATTAAATGTGAGGTGCGACACGTGGCGTGAGCCCTGACTCCCCTCCAATTTAACACATTTAATAGAAGCTGTCTGGGCAGGAGGGGAGGACGGGGGGAGGACTGGGGGAGCAGGGGGGAGAAAAATCAATAGAAGGGGAAAGGAAAATAAGATGTGGATAGAAGAGGGCAGAAGAAGTAAGAGACAGTAAGGGCTTGTGTACATCGTGCGAAGGCTGATCCAGATGAAACTTGACTTTGGTTAGAAAAACCTCTTCAGATAGAAATGCATGAACCAACCAAAACCTCTTTACATTGCACAATGTGTACGCGTGATTACTTCCAGTTCCATGGAAACATTGCCAAGCTCGGGCAAAGAGAAAGCCTTTCTGGTATGTGATCAATGTCTTACACATAGATTGTATAATTAATGGACGTAGTATCCGTGACGTCACTCATCTGTTACTGAAGCGCTGTTTTGAAGCCAATCGTTGGCGGCAGCCATATTGGAAATGTTGAACTCAACCTTACTGCTGTCGAGCGAGTGTGACGTAAAGAGGCGGGCTTTGAGCCTCCTAGCCAACAGCTACAGTGTTCCCACCAAGCGTGCCGGACATGGCCCTGGTGGTGAGGCTTTCAGCAGAGTGTCTGCCCCCTGGTGGCTGGCTGCAGTATAGGTAAAAAAATCCGTCTGGGGAGCAGTCAAACTTTAAAAAATAAATATACACATCCGTATGCTGTGGTGATGCTGTTTTGTTTCCAAGGCCTCTTTTTCCTGAAAAGTTTCTTTTTTGTTAGTTATTAGAGTTTAAAAAACGGGGTTTTACTTCCTGGTTTCCTTTGATTCACAGCCGCAGTAGAGAGAAGGACACACAGCGTCTTGTGACGTTACGCAGTAGGGCGGAGCTTATTACAGTGGCTTCACAGGCTCTGACTGCACAATGGCGGTGCCCAGGAGCGGGATTTTTTGGCTTCAGAACCGTGCAACGGGAAGAGGCGGAGCAACGCTGTCCATTTTTATTTACAGTCTATGGTTCCCACCTCTCATTCAAGTCAGCTGTGCCTCTCATAATGTAAAACTCAAAATCTTAATATATTCGAAATTGCAGGTTAGAGGTTAGAAACCCCCCCCCACCGGTCCTCACCACATCGTTTGTGTTTTGCACTACCTCAATTCATGTCTCACTCAGCGTTAAGAAAACACCAAAACATTATCATAGTGAAATTTTAAAACACAAACAAACATGAAATGTACGCTCTGCAGGAGGCGTGCAGAACGGGCAGGACAGGATTTGATTGGTTTCATATTTTGGCTCCTGATGGCAGGGATTGGTTGGTGTTTCCCCAGGTTTACTCCGGCTCTTTTTTAAGAACACATTATGTATTGATTACCATCAGGACATAAAGATCATTTTAACCAGTATAACAAAAAGTGTATCTAAATCTGACTACCAACCCCAGGTTTAAGAGAGATTTTTGGCACTGTGTCAAAGATACAAACCTCCTGGAGTGCCACCTTTAGAGCTCGCTGCAATTTTAAAGAATGATGTTAGGCAGCAAATGCAATATTTGATTTGAAAATTGATAATTTCAACACACATAGCAAAGATTGCTTGAAAGATTTTGCTAAAGCCACCTCGCTCTGTGTGGCATTCAATGAACCTGTGAAGATTGCTGTGATCCAGCATTGTGTTCGAGCCTTTAGAGAGAGATTTACTCCACATCTACTGCTACAGCATCACTCAATAGCAACTTGTGATGCCCCAAAACACACAGCGAACAACAGACACCACAGTTAAAAGATGCAGAGGAGAAAAAGAGGAAGAGAGGAGCGCTGAGGGAGGAGGCAGGATGAACGCAGCGGCTGCTTTCAGGCTCACAGGAGCGATTTTCTCCCTCAATAGGAGTACTTAAGGCTCCATGGATTATTAATGGCCTATCTCTGAGGAGCCACCCCACCCCCTGTCCTCCTCTTTCTCCTCGTGTCACTTAGCTCCCTCTTTTCCCTCCTCTCACTCCCGACACTCTTTAGTCTCCCTCCTTCCTCCCTATCTCCTTTCCCCTCTGTGTTTTCATCCCTCTCCTCTCGTCTTTGTTGTCTCACTTTCCGCCGCCCGTCTCCCAACTTCATTTCCCACTTTTACCTTCGCCTCCACGTCCTCGCTCACTCTTTACCTCCCTCTGCCCCCTGAGTTCATCTGTTTTTTACTTATTCTCCTTTTTTCAATCTCTCCTTGCATCTCATCTTCATCCCCTTTCACGTCACTTCATTCCAGCCTCACTTCATCTTTTTTATCTCCCTCCTCGTGCCCTTTTTTTTTTCAATACCTGCCTCCGTCTCATCTCCGTGCCCGACTCCTTATTCTCTCCCTCTCATCTTTATTCCTCCCCATCCCACATGTCTTTGTCACTTCACGACAGTTCACTCTTCTTTGGAGTATTTTTTCACATCCTTAATGGATTTTGGGGAAACTCTTGAAAATAATGGTGTATGAGGTTCATGCCACAGTCCTGGGCTCAAAGGAGTTCATGTTTTAAAACCAAGCTGCTCAGTTTGGCATGATCTGTCAGTGTGGATGGTGTGTGGATTAACCTTCTTATGTTTCTTTTTAATACATTTTGAAAGAGGAAACTAATTTCCCTCGAAGTGATCCTCAGTTAACCTCTTACAGTGTGTTTGGACTGAATAAATATTTGCATTGCACTGCCTCTGCCAGTTTGAACTGCGTATCATTCAGATAATTTCACATCAAAAGCGAAGAGAAACTTCCCCCTCCTTTAAAAATGTAAAATATCATCATATAACACCATAATCTTATGATTCATTACATTTACACAAGGAGGAATGGATACTAACCACTAGCTTCCAATGCATCCGCTTCTGGGGGTCTCAGTTTCACTGTAAACTATTAATCACATAGAGGCTTAGAACAGCTTAATAAGTCCCAGATAAATCAGATTTTCCTGCAGCTAACTCATCTACACTATGACGACAACAACACTACCTCATGTTAACACCTGAATAATGCAACTATCACGTCTTCACATCTTATCTTTTACATCCTCTGTGTCCCAAATCTACATTTCAACCTGATCCCCCCTCCCCTCGCTCTTCCTCTCTCTGTCTTCTTTCATGTGAGTGTGTCTCATTTGTAAAAGGTCATAATGCTGCTCTTTACTGCACTTTTTATGAATTGTTAATGAAAAACTCTTTTAACCTTGACTCCAAAGCTAGAGCACAGCTGAAGACACCCATGTGTAATAATCAGGGCAGATACCAGTTAGAAGGATGGTTTAACGTGGCTTTTCTGTTTCATCTTATGACCTGTTCTTCACGTCCGTCCTCCTTCAGCTGTTTGTACATCCCTCCACAACATAGGAGCCATGTGAAAATTACAAATAAAAGCAAAAAAACAAAACAATCACTGAGGGATTCATCAAGAAAATATATATAGAGTCTAGAATATACATACACACATATCGATCAGTACATGCATACGTACACATAAACTTGCATACATACACAAGTATATTCATGCATACATATAAACATGCATACACATCCACATATATTTTAGCCAATCACATGCTGACCAAAAAAGGTGTATGCTGAAGCCAAGGCTTCTCCTGCCTACCCTTTAACCTAACTTATACCTTATAGGCAACATTGTGCAAGTAATGATGTTATTTTATAACAAAGCAATCTTTTTCAATTTTAATCTCAACAAGCGGCAGTTCAGAAATCTTAGTGAAACCTAATTTCAATTAAAGTTTATATTATTCATGATAGCTGATAGCTGATTGGATCACTCTGACTGGTTGGACTCTCAGCACCAAATAATCTCACCTGTCGCCTGGGTTAGCTTAAAAATCAATCAATAACATTTGTGATAGTCAAATCGAAAAGTCTAAATTTATCTTAAGAGATGCAAAAAAAGTTTCATAAAAACAAGCAATGCTCTCTGACTCAACATGTGTACCTTTTACCCTAACATGGGTATAATGCTGTCACACCATTTTGCTTAAGCTAGCTATCAGCTACCCTCACATTATCTGATGCAAATTTAGTCATGCTGATCTGTTCTTGCCTACATTTCCAGCTTCCCTCTGTCAGTTGTCAAGTCTTCTCTTGTTTCTTTTCCTGTTTTCATTTGTGTTGCAGAAATTACTTTTCTGCTGATTTACTGTAGTTTCAGGTTTTACTCTAACGCAGTTATACTAAAACAAGCTTTGCGACAAACAATGAAAAATCTACTAAGTCTCTAAGTATTGGCCAATTAATCTGTAAAAAAATGTAAGTGGTTAAATTCCCCATGAGGTCTTTTGGGTTTTATTTTTTCCCCCATTTAAATATCCCAAAAGATTCTTTACTGTTTATCCTAAATGGCAACGAAAAGCAGCAAAACTTCACATTCAAGTCGCTGTTCCTATAAACTGTTTGATTTTATTTTGCTTGAAAAATGACTTAACCGTTTATTGAATTAATAATTGCTGATTAATCATCTTTCAGTAAATACCCTTCCAAATGATCAGGCTTATTCCTGTGGATAACCCAGCAGAGGTTTTACATGTAAACTGTCTGAAGTAAGAGTGACAGAGAGCATAAATCTTAGCCTACACACCTGTGTGCTGCTCGGCTTTTATTGAGAGTGTTTTTCTGTTAAACCGTCAATGAGTGTACCAGTAAAAGGTAAATTGAAGGTTCTGGTCCCTCTGTTTTCCCTCTTTGTTGTTCGCAAGTCCAATTTTCCACCACTGCTTCCCCCTCTCTCTCTCTCTCTCTCTCTCTCTCTCTCTCTCTCTCTCTCTCTCTCTCTCTCTCTCTCTCCCAGCCCACTCTGTCCATTTTGTCATTTTACCAGCACACCCTCCTTCTCGTCCTCCTCTCCATCACTCTCTCTCCATCTCTCTTAGTGGCCCAGCTTGTCAGTCCATTTTGCTTGTTTTCTCTAAGCTATCCCCTCTTTAGCAGAGATGCTCTTAAGCTCCTTGTTTTCCTCCTCCTCTCTGCCTCGCTCTCCATCTGAGCAAATTGCTTTGGACGACGCGTCCAGGTTAGAGTGCCCTACTTTCTCCTCTCCTCCGTTGCCCCCCTCTCTCTCTCCTCGTGTGTCCTTTCTTCTTCTACCCATGCCCTGCATTTATATATTCAGATGGGAAGACAAGGAAGAGGGAGGGAGGGAGAAAACGAGGGAAGGGTCAAGCAAGAGGAGGGTGAGAGTAAAACAAATAAGAGGATAAGTGCAGGGAAAATAGTCTTAAAGGACTAAAATTGGAGTTTCTGTCAATATGCCTTGTTGCCCATTAAAGAGGATTGGTGGTTTCAGCTCTTTGTCCAGCGAGCTGCAGGCTGAGCAGAGTGGGCGTCTGCTGTCCACTATATGATGAATTATCCCTCACACCGACTACCAGAGCATGTACAGAATACAAAGGAGAGTCAGAGGAACACCTTGACATTGTTGGCTTATTCACTTTATCGCAAAGATTTGACGTGATCATTACCGCTCTCAAATCTGTACATTACATTCCCTTTAACAGCAAATGGGATGATTTTTATCACATTGTGCTCACAGAGATGGATATAGTCTCAGTGAGGTCAACCATTGGTGTCTGAACTGGAGTTTTGAAGCCGGATAATGGCCATCCATCCATCCATCCATCCATCCATCCATCCATCCATCCATGCATCCATGCATCCATGCATCCCTCCATCCATCCATCCATTATCTTGACCGCTTATCCCGTTAGGGGTCACGGGGGGCTGGAGCCGATCCCAGCTGTTTTCGCGCGGGAGGCAGGGTACACCCTGAACAGGTCGCCAACCCGTCACGTGTTCATCCGCAGGTCTTAAAATATGAAGCCCATGTGGAAGCTAAAAACTGCAGTTCATCAAGTGTCCACTTGAGGCTGGCTGCTGAAAGACAGGAAACCACATACACACCCATTCAAAAAAGACGATATTTGCAGCAAAAATAAACATGTTTACAGCCTGGTTCAAAACATTTTTTTTTATAACTCTTTATTCTTGAAGATATTAAACTTACGAGTTTTGCCCAAAAAAGGGCATGGCTGACTTGATTGACAGGCGGGCACACTGTGGCTGTTAGCAAAAAGGCTAAAGGCCCGCCCATAGACTGTAAATAATGGACGCAGTATCCGTGATGTCACCCATCTGTTCCTGAGCGCTATTTTGAAGCCAATCGTTGGCGAGAGCCATATTGGTAATGCTGAACTCAACCAACCTTAGTGTGAGGTAAAGAGGCGGGGTTTGAGCCTCCTAGCCAACAGCTATGTGTTCCCGCCTGTCAGTCAAGTCAGTCATGTCCTTATTTGGGCAAAACTCATAATATTTTTTATCTTCTGAACTATTGCATTAGAAAAAATTCACCCCCTGTACAATGTGTGCCGATGTAGACCCAAGCCGTTTTTTGAACCTGGCTGTAAACATGTTTATTTCTGCTGTAAAGATCGTCTTCTTTGAATGGGTGTGTATGTGGTTTCTGGTGTTTCTGCAGCCAGCCTCAAGTGGGTGCTCGATGAATTGCAGTTTATAACACTGCCGCATGGGCTTCATATTTTGAGGCAGGAGGTTTCTGCTTGGGCCCGCCTCTCTACCTCACACTAGCTCGGACAAAGTTAGGTTGTGTTCAGCATTTCCAATATGGCACCTGCCGATGATTTGCTTCAAGACAGATGGTTGATGTCACAAATAATCCGTCCATTTATTATACAGTCTACGGTTAGGCCTCATAATGCAGAACTTGTGGCTTTAATATCTTTAGAATGAATGAATTGTTAAACATTCACCCCCCTGCAGGGTGTTTAAACATATCAAAGGGTTACATACCAAATACTGAGAAATCAACATGTTTGATGCTGCTGGAAAAATGTAATAATAATAAGCACATTTTGTCCTTTATTGTGAAAATATGTGCACAAATAGAAGTTAAATTCAAATCAAACCCTGCTATTAAAAAAATGTGCCATCAGTTTTTAATTTTCTTTGTTGCCACATAAACCCCGAGGTGTTTATGACAGATTAATGAAAGCCTCAGTTGCAGAAGGTTGTTTCAAAGACAATCCCCAGCTTCCTGTTTGCTACCTGGTTGAGGACGAGATGTTCACCTTGGGAAAGAGAAAAAGTTGGAAAGAAGAAAAGCAAACCTAACACTTCTCCTGCTCCTGTTTCTTTTGTGTACTTCTCCAGATAAAAAGAGCTGCAGAGAAACTCTCGGCTACAATACAGAGCAGGCCTGCTGAAATGCATTTTTCAGCAAATACCACCCACTGTAAATAGGCCAAGCCAACAAAGCCCGGCCAAGTTTTCGCTGCGGCTTCCACTTCAAATAAGAAGTGTGTTTATCTTTTACGCGGAATGATAAATGAGCGGTGAAAATAAGAGGGGTCATGAGGAGCCACCAAGGACAAGAGTAGCCGTATCACACCTTGCACCCACACAACGTCATTTTGGTATGCTGTGCAGGAGGCTTCGCAGAGAAGCGAGGGAGGAGAAATCAGGCGTGAGAGCAGAGAGAGATTGTGAGTTATGTCCTATACTTAATATATGTGGCTCATCATGAAGTGATTGGTAAAAGTTTGGGGTTTTCTGTTAAACCTTTATGAACTAAATGAAGCATCAGACACATTTTATTGGCCTTTTCAATAAGTTAAGGTTTCATGAATTCTCATATTAATCTGCCTCAGGTGAAATTGGTCACATTTTTCACCCTCAGTTTGAATATCCTTCACTGTTTAAGCTCAAACCAAGATTATTTCTCATCTTATACTTCTTGTTGTAGAGTAACTTTTGTCCTCCTACTCTTGGGAGAAATCTGTGCTCCTTTGTAGGCGTCAAGACGTGAAAACGTAAGGTTGATCAATGGCTCAACTTGCAGAAATACACTGCAGCTTCATTTTTGCAGCTTCAATACTAACTAAAGAGTCATTTATGTTTCCAAAACTGTGAGTTTCCACTTCAAATCAACAGGACTCTCAAGCTGTGGGCTGTGCTAACCTGAGGGATCTATTAGTCGGAGGGTTAAATGTGTTTTTTGGTAAGCAGGGGGGTCGTGATGTCAGTCCTGTAGCTCCACCAGCCAGATTGCTTCTGGGCATTTCATGGCTCCGAAAGTATTTGTAGTATCCTTACTGTATTTTTTTTTTTACGGTGGTAGGAGATGCATCATTTCCATATACAGTCACTGTTGAGGATATGTTGATACCATAGATTGTATAAATAATGGACGTAGTATCCGTGACGTCACCCATCTGTTCCTGAGCGCTGTTTTGAAGCCGATTGTCGGAGGAAGCCATATTGGAAAAGCTAAATTCAACCTAACTGATGAGCTAGTGAGAGGTAAAGAGGTGGGCTTTGAGCCTCCTCGCTAGCAGCTACAGTATTTTTTGAACCAGGCTGTAAACATGTTTATTTCTGCTGCAAAGATTGTCTTTTTTGAATGGGTGTGTATATGCTTTCCGGTGTTCCTGCAGCCAACCTCAAGTGGACGCTCGATGAACTGCAGTTTATAACATTTCTGCATGGGCTTCATATTTTGAGACCAGAGGTAGCCGCTTGGTTGATACCAGTGGCTTAGAATTGTGTATGGACCGTAGGGAATGTGTCCCGACCAATCTCAAACGATGGCTGAAAGTGAAATGTCCCCACCAATATTAAGGATAAAGGGGTAAAAGATGCGCTTCATGCGACACATAAAGGGTTCAATCCTTTCCCTCTTCGGCACCGCCAACCAAATACTTCTTTGAGAACGGTCTGTTTTTTGGTTGGCTTAGCTCCCTGTAGGGCAGTGCTTCCCAAACTGTGCGGCGATGTCCCAACCAATGTAAGAATCAAACCTACGCCCTCGGTTGATACTGAAGACAGGTTTTGAAGGCATCCATGGTACAGCTCTGGAGAAAAGATCTCAGAGCATGAAGAGATTAGCCTATTCAGCTGCCGTTCACACACCTTTCTGCTGCACATTAGTTGTGTTTGATGTAAAACTTGAACCTTACACAGCTGTACAGTATGTAGGCCACCTATGATTTTAGTGAATTTCATTATCCTGTGTAGACGCGTTTAATGAAACACAGAGGTTGGGGGGTAATTCATTAACGCTGCACCAGGCAAGGTTTTTATGTAAAGAGGCATTCTGCTTATCAGTCTAAATCCCAAATTGGGGCCGCAACAGAGAAGATCATTCAATCCCCACTAATTGGGACGCTCGCTGCAGATTCAAAAAGGGAAAGCATGTGAGACAGTGTTAAAAATGGAGCTGGTTTGTTAAATAAAAAGACAGGGTTTGAACGAGCGATGAGGACGGGGACAAGTTCATGTGAGGAGAGGGAAAAAGTGACTTGGCAGATTAGCAGAGAGTTAGATCTGGTGTCTGAAACCGCTGAAAGCGAAGGATTCTGTTATGCCATTAATGTTTAGAGCAGTCAGCACTCTTACCACAGCACTACAACGAGTTAAACAGATTATTGTAGGTATTAGCTACAGTGTTCAGGGCTCATTCAGCAGTGGAAGGCCACCTCAGCAGGAAAGTGTTTGAGAGCGAGGGAGAGAGAGAGAGAGAGTGGGAGCAGCAACCCATTTTGCAGGAATGAAAATTGCAGAGAACAATGGAGAGCTGCTGTGTACAATTAACGCTTTTATCATTACACAACCTGCTGCTAAGTGGGAGCAAACATGGACAGACCGGGACTATAATCCCAGAAAATTACCCCCAACTCCTGCTGGAACAATAACCCTTCACAGTGGTGTAAAAAACTCAAATAAAATGGAAACCCCTGACCAATGATGGTTTTATATTTTATCAGAAGGGACAAAGCTTGCCTCTGCAGATTTTAGTCAGCCTGAGCACTTTGAGCTGCAAACATCAGCCTGTCTGCAGAAATAAAACCAGCTCTGAGTTTTGACTTTGCTTTAAATTCTGCAAAAAAGATGTGAAGAAAGGACTTGCAGGTGTTTGTGTGGAGCGTGAGTTCCTCGCCTCAGATTATTTGGACTGCGGGGTCAGTGTGTTCAAGCTGAGTTAAGAGACACAGACATAAAGAAGATTTATACATGTTGGACAGTTCAAGAAGTCTGAAAGAATAGAGCAGTAGGCTCATAGAGAAAATATAATAAAGAGCATGTATGGATCTGTAAATTGCTCGTACAACAACCACAAGAAGACGTATGGAAGATGGTATAAAACCAGGGTTTACACTACCTGAAGGCGAGGACTAGCGGCCAAATTCCACCTGATCTGTGTCCAATCCATCTCCAGTCTGTCACAGCACTGGATCTGATAGGTTTCTATTCTAGTCAATGTGTTAACTTCCACTGGATCCACTCTGTTGCGTTCCGGCTGCATCTATGATCCAGCATGTCAGAGCCCTCTGGATCAGATACGCTAGGCTTCTATTTTTGCCGGATGCCGGAGCACGACGCATCAATCACCAGAGAGCAGATGGAGCAGGACAGGAAGTCAGGCACCAAAACAAAATGAAAACATCCGCTTAATTTTCAGAATAAAACACTCTGTGTTATCACCATATCGTATTTCACTTAACTACAACAACAAACCGTCATGATGAGCGGAGCCAGGCCTGGAGTCAACAGGTCAGAGGTTTTCAGAGGACCAGAAAGACAACATGGATGAGGAGAGGAGGAGGAGAATCCTTTATTCAGGAATTACTGCAGGAAAACCTCGGTCACATGACCCCAGCTGTCCGACGGTCCTGCTCCGTGCTGCGTTCTGAAAACGCAACTGATGGGTGTTGAGGAATGAGATAGCACTTAGATGGACCAGACACAGATCTGGTAGAAGTCCTGGATGGGAGGATGAGATGGAGCTTTTTTCCACTTAGCCATACGAACTGTTCATTTACAGACTCTACATTGACTTTGGCTGCTTACCTAACTCATGCACGTCTTGTCGAATATTCTATAACATGGTTTATTTACTTCACATTAAAACTCTTTTCTATAAGCTCTAATATTTCCACTTGCTCTCAGGCTTCCATTTAATGTATGTTACTGAGTTCTTTATTTATATGACTTTGTATTTGTGTCTCATCTATTCTTCTGGTCGCACAGCTGGAGGATGTGCAATACATGTGACAATAAGGAACCTTGAGCCTTGGAAACCATCAAAACACAAACTAAAGGGTTCACATGAGAAGAGAAGAAATGCAGTGTGATTAACAAAGTACATTTATTTCAAAATGGAATACTAAGAGATGTAAGAAAACAGTTTCAAGTGGGTTTTTTTTGCACAAAGTGTCATAGGAGGATAAATTGTTGTAACTGTTGGATCATTGTAAGTCCAAAAGTATTTAAATGTTAAATGTTTGCTGGCATGCTGTATTTCTGAGGTCTCCGTGGCTGCAGCTTGGGGTTTTTTTTATTGCTAACTGGATTGACTTTTTATTCTTTTTTCAAAGTCTAGGTGAGTGTTTCATATTTATTACAGCTTTTTGGAAAACAGATCTGTGCACATGCCAGACTGACACTGAAGAGCTACAGAGAGTCATCTTCTGAAGCTTAGGGCAGCAGACCAAGCTGCAGTTTTTGATGAGTTTGTGGTGAAACGTGTTGGTCAGACGGGGCCATAATGGTTTGGCAGTCGTGGTTTGGGTTCGCCACATTGGCAGAGTGCTCGAAAACTGAGCTGCACCAAACCATTTCAGTCCCTCTAATCGTCTGGGCTCCATTTCAGGACCAAGCAGAGTTAAATTATTAGCACAGAAGAGCTCTTGTGTCCAGTGGACCAGTGTAGCTGGCGTCACCCGAACACACACACAAAGTGTAGGGGCTGCTGTTGCTATGCGACTGCTGGAAACTTGTCTCTTCTAGCTTAAGAAAAATGTGTTTTAACTTCTTCCACTCAGAGCTGTGAGGGCCATCCTCGTCCCGTCCTCCATGAAATAATGAGGAGAAATTAAAGCCACGTCGTAAAGGGAACATCCTAAACTCAAACCCCTCACTCATTATCGCTCTTGTCCTCTAAAACAACATTCTTATGGTGAATCCTGTAGCCAGAGAAAATGGCAGGTCATCCGGGTGATGGTTTAAAACACACACACACACACACACACAGCTCTTTGATGTGGCCCGGGCTCCCACTAATTCCCCTCTCAGCCTGCCGTGGGCTGGAGGCCATTGTATTATACAGTGAGCTGTGTGCTGACTATGAAAGACCATCATTTCACAGGCTTTTTCCTCGTCAATCTCTCCTGGCCAGAGGCAGCTGCACTGTTATGTTAGTGACCTTGGGCTCCATTTGCGTTGGCATGGATTAAAGGCTGCCTCCAGCCACCTCATCACCCCATTCATATTTCAGAGCTTCACTCCAAAGTGTCCATTTGTAAAAGTGATGGCTGATTATCTCCACCTCTTCTGACTGGAGTTAACTGAGGGCATACTACGACTCACGTTACTCAGATATGAATGTTCTGCATGCACGGCCTGTCTCAAATGTTCAAATTGTTTGTGATGTGGCCGCGGGGCTCAAATAAAGCACTAAACCAGCGGCTCGAAACATTTCTACCCCTCAGGGCCCAAAAACCCCAGATCGCAAAAGATAAAATCTGCATGCCTGGCTCAGGGATTATGTTGTGTTTTTTCTTATGGTTTGCTCCTCATTAAATCCAGAAAAAGTCAATGTTCATCTCAGCTCTGTTTTTTAACATGCTGCTTAGTTATTCTAACAGAAATCTCAACTTTACTCCAGGAACTTTTCTTAGGCGATTCAAAGTTAAGGGCTGAATCGATTCACAGAAAATAATCCTCCAAATTTTCAAAATAGGTTAATTGTTGGAGAAAGTACTCAGTTTCAATATTTGCTGGATCTACTTTCACAAATTAGAGGTTTGCTGTCTCTCTGTGTTTAACTGTTAAAGATCCAAAACACAAGGGAGCATTTTTTATTTACATTCTTATTTTTTGCTGACTGAGCAGTATGCAATTTATTATAAAAACACTGAATTGATGAATTAACATCATCAGCTGAAAACTCCATCCCTCTTCTCTGAGTTTTGTTTGCATGCTTGTTTTTCTGTTGCTGGTGGAACATATTCAGGAGAGATATTTAATCCTGACCCTCAGAGACACTCTGCAGAGGCTCTCTCTCTGACCTGATACATATATTTTAGCAATTGACCTGCAGCTGTTTTCGTCAACTAGCTGTGAATTAGCATAGACGGGTGTAGAGAGCAAGTAGTTAGCTCCCTAATGGGGGTGACTCAAGCTCAGTGGACTGCAGATGCATGCTGGGATTTGGCCTCAAGAGAAGGAGCAACAACTTGAAGACTTAAAGGGAGGCAGCTTTAACAACGTGTTTGTACTGCGACTCGGATGAGTAATTTTTCCTTTGCTGCTTGCTAAATATAATGTTTGATTAATGACTCAGAGAAGATAAAACCTTAATTAAAGCTGATCTCAGGATCCTTCGTTCATATTTAAATCTAAAGCTTTTTTCTGTTTTCTTTTCAAACAAACTGGTTCGAGATTCAAGGAGAGAGTGAGCGCTCTCTCAGTTTCAAGGCAGCATCTCTCCTCCTGATGCAGTTTGACACATCTGACTGAAACACCATAGACGTATTAGTGACGATACATTACAATGCAGTAAGACCAATAAGCCAAGTGGTCTCAGATCGTCATTTTAAATAAATAACAGTATGCCTAATATCAATAACTTCCCCCTTATCTCTAAAATGCAAACCCTCAATCACTACAGGACTGAGGTGAGCCGCCTGGTCTTGTGGTGCAGACACAACAATCTCTCTCTGAAGACAAAGGAGATTGTTGTGGACTTCAGGAGAACACTCACCCAGCACGCTCCCCTGAGCATCAACGGTGCTGCTGTGGAGAGGGTGGGCAGCACCAAGTTCCTGGGTGTGCACACCACAGAAGACCTCACCTGGACCACCAACACCGCATCACTGACCAAGAAGGCACGTCAGCGCCTCTACTTCCTCCACAAGCTGAGGAAAACTAGAGCCCCTGCCCCCCATCATTTGCTCCTTCTACAGAGGCACCATCCACAGCTTTCTCACCAGCAGCATCACTGTGTGGTACGGGGCCTGCACTGCGTCCTGCTGAATGACCCTCCAGCGCATCATGAGAACAGCTGAGAAGATTGTTGGTGCCTCTCTCACCTCCCTCCATGACATTTACTCTTCCCGCCTCACCCGAAAAGCCCTGCGCATTGCAGGCGACCCCTCCCACCACCCGTCTCACAGCCTTTTCAGCCTGTTGCCATCAGGAAGGAGACTACGCAGTCTCCGGGCCAGAACCAGCAGACTGAGGGATAGTTTTATCCACCAGGCAGTCAGAATGCTGAACTCTCCCTGTTTTGCCCCCTCTTCCCATAGTGCCCCCTTCACAGACTTAACCCGGTCACTGACCCCCCCCCAAAATCAACGCTGAGGTCTGTCATCCTCAGGACTGAAATGCACACACTCACTTTGATTTTAAATTTCAAAATAGCAAAGTTTTTGCACTGTTTCAAAACTGTAATTTATTATTTTTATTAGCTTACTTCTTATCTTTTTCTAGCTTTCCTATGTGTATCTGTTGTCGCTGTTGCTAGGGTCTGAGAGAGAAACGTTATATCAAATCCTCAGTATGTCTGGTGCATACTGCAGTTTATTTGACAAAAAAGAAGACTTTGAACTTTGAACTTTTAAGGATTTGGGGATGGAGTGCCCAAATTTCCAAACTCGCAATGGATGTTTCACACGTAGTTTGGTTCGTGCACAGTCATCTATTTGCTGATGCACACACCCAAGCTGTGTCTCACTTCAGGGGTTGGTTGCCCACGAAGGATGGGAACTTTGTAGGCTGGGTAGACCTTTCAGGCTGAGCTAAAATGAGACAGTCTGGTCTATAGAGAGTTTCTGCCCACTTTGACCCTTTTTAATGGAGCTAGCTAACATAACAGACGTCACGTGACTTCACCTCTTATCATAAAGACAATTTGAGATGTAAAAGCCTCTTTCTTTTTTAACATTTGCATGGACAGCTATTTCACAGAGTTGAAATCTGTGGCTTAAGAGTTGACTGATGCACCTGATGCATTCATTGTAGCCTGGGTAAAGTAGGCTGCATTTGAATGCTTCCTACAAAATGGGACCCCCTTCAACATAGTTTTGAAGACCATGACACAATTGGTCCCAAAATGTGTCCGTCAAAGCATGCAGCTCTTGAACCAGGACTCATTTTTTGAGTGTTTTCTCAAGGTCCAAGGTAGGCATGTTTCAGCTCTACACCTACCAAGCACACGCTCCAACACCATGACCGCCTTGAACAAAGGAGTGAATTTTCAGCCCCCCTCCCTTTTAGAGGAGACAGATTCCCTCTTCAGCAACAGTTTTGGCTAATGTTAGCATTTACAGTGGCACAAAGCTGGTAGTGCAAAGGTAAATTGACAAATCATTGGTTGAATTTGTGTTTTTTATCTGCTAGGTAAACTTATTCCAGAAAATGATAGAAATGTTGGTTCTTAAAAGAGCCGGTGTAATATAGCTGTGTTAGGATTTTGATGAAATCTCTTTGGTATTGAGAGTTTGAACTTGAACATTTGAGTGTTTTCAGGTATTTTATCAGGACTGGGGACATGCAGCTTAATGCAAACTCGCTTACTTTTACTGTCAGTTCACACAAGGCCTCAGAAAGAGACATAACATTTTAAAAGGCAGCTGCGTTTTCTATCAGCTGAGAAATTAGTGTTCAGATTTTAGTCAGGGTTGGACGCTGGTCAGTGTCTGTACTGTGTTTATCTTGTGAGCTGCCTGAAGCAGGCGTGTGATTAGGGAGCTAGCTAGTGAGCTACAGGCTTGTATCGGTCAATCTTTACACCCCCTGCCCTGCGAGTACCTCAAACAGCGTGTGAATATCAAGTGCTGCATTTAATCTCAAAGCCTTTTCTCTACCACTCCTTCTTCCTGATGCCTGCGCTCATGCTGCCGCTCAAAAGCAACCTTTTCCTTACTGTCCTTTTGTCTCTGAAATTAGTTTTCCAACTCAATTCTCTGGTCTCACCTCTTCAGTTAGAGTGTAATGTGTTTTGTTTTTTTTTGGTTTGTTTTTTACACACATTTTTTCCCCTCTTAGTTTCAAATGTTCAGTGGCCCCCGTACAGCCCCTTGTGGCCCTGAGGTATCAGTCTGTCTGCAGTCTCTCATGCTGCTCAGCTGAAAGAGCTCCGACGTGAACAAATATGGGCTAATGTGTCGTTTCACTACACACTGCACTCTACTGACATCGCCACCAATGACCCTGACATTCACTGACGCTTCTGCACACATGCACACACACATGCACACACACACACAGGAACACACAGGAACACACAGAGGCAGACACAGTCATACTGGGGCTTGTCCTTGCTGATTGTATCATCCAGTCAAGTGGAGGGTTAAATCCGCTCTTTATGTCAGCTTCACAGGTTCTGAAGGGTTATTTGCCAAACTGAAGTCATACGGGGAAGAAGGCAGCACATTGTAATGTTGATGCTGACCTCATTGTACCGTAGGCCATATGGTGTATCTGGGGTGCATACATTTTTAACACTTGTTGCCTTGGGCCGGCACGACCTTCTCCTGTGGGTATTTGATTTATTCAGGATTTAAAGCATTATCTCCAAAATTCTGAGTATTATGTTGATGCACATTATTAATACATATTTATTTAGTTATTACAAGGAACCGAGGAGGCATAATCTCAGACATGTTTTCAGTGTAGTCCCAAATTCTCCTAGTTTTAGTCTACCACAAGAGTTCAGAGTTGCTTGTTTTACACCAGACTACTGGCTTTATTGAGTCCTGCACAAAGTCCTGAATGTAGAGAAGATCCTCTATGGCATCCTGGAAAGAAATGTCCACCAATTTCCAATCTAAACTGGAGGAATATTGTTTTGTAGTTTACAACAGAAAAGGCATAAACTAAGTAAAACAGATTACTACGTTAGCTTAGGATGAAATTATCATGATAAATAAGATTCTGACTAAAATGAATTAATGTTACACCTCCTCAAAGTAGAGAAAGTGAAAGTCAGAAGGTTTTCTACTAACATTTTACACAATTTTTGCATTCTACTTAATTAATTGACAGATTTGATGTCACACTCCTGCAAAAACATGTTGGCTTGACAGTCTGAAACTATAGAAAGTCACAAGTTGCATATCATTGGAAGCCCAGACATTCAGTCAAACCTCTTATTTACTCTGTTTTCTTCTACAATTCTACAATTTCATTTAGCAGACGCTTTTGTCTAAAGCGACGTACAACACAAGCAAGAATTTAGCCTGGAGGGAAAAACCTTAGCAAGTGCGACAAAGTGCTTAAAGTTGATTGGCCACAGGTTCTGCCATCTAGTGCCAGAAGAAGTGCCATGTTAAGTTAATGTAGCCACAGCTAATCACAACAAATAATTCAAGTCAACAATATCGTTCAACATTCCACAGCATTCAATATTCAGTGCTAAATATTCAATAAGAGCTGGGTTTTAGACCTTCTGATTCCTTACCACCCCTGAGGAAAAAGAGGAGAAGGGTCAGGTTAAGTGCCTAAGTGTTCCCTGAACAGTTGAGTCTTCAATCATCTCTTAAAAGTAGAAAGGGACTCAGCTGATCGTAAGGAGTTCTTGCAACAAAAGGTTAATTTCAGTTGTTTTCTTTAGAGCACAGTTTTCAGTTGTTGGCTCAAGATCATGACTTTAATGTCAGATGATTGTTAGTCTTATCCTCAGAGCTGCAAGAGCACAAAACAAACAGATGTAGTGTTATCTTGCCACAGTAGTGTGGGCATTAGCAGCACGACTTGCTGAGGTTGAGCCAAACGGCTACCTCGGGTCTTAAATTATGCAGCCCATGCGGAAGTGCTAAAAACTGCAGTTCATTGAGCGTCCACTAGAGGCTAGCTGCAGAAACACTGGAAACCACATACACACCCATTCAAAGAAGACGATTTTTGCAGCATAAATAAACATGTTTACAGCCTGGTTCAAAGAACAGCTTCGGTCTGAATAGCTAATTTCTTTATCAGAACACACTGTACAGGGTGTGAATTTTTTACATTTTTGAAGATATTAAACATACAAGTTTTGCCCAAATAAGGACATGGCTGACTTGATTGATAGGCGGGCACCCTGGAGCTGTTAGCGAAAAGGCCCACCTCTTTACCTTGCAAAAGCTAGACAGAAGTTTGGTTGAGTGCAGCATTTCCAATATGGCACCCGCTTACGATCGGCTTCAAAACAGTGCTCAGGAACAGATGGGTGATGTCACGGATACTACGTCCATTTATTATACAGTGGGGGGTTGAGCCTATTTAAGTTACCAGCTCAAAAAATGTACCCGTTTTCACAAGAGGATAAACTTTGTTATGTCAAGATAACATAAATGAACACTATGATGGAAATAAAACATATCCTGTTATCCTGATAATGAGAAAAATAAATCAAGAACTTGAAAAAACAACCAAAATGAAATGGCTATCACAGGAGAACCAGCTTTGTTATCTGAAGATGAGATAAATAAGTTTAGATCTCCGTAAAATGACCAGAAATTAGTAGATGTATGGGTGCATGTCTGCTCAGGGCTTCCGTTCGTATCAACTTTTGGTTAATTTGTGATTTTTTAAAATGTGGAAACCTCAAGTTTCTGTCCAGGTGCAGTGACCTAGATTAAAATATAATCCTCTGAGTTATTTTCATGTTTCTTCTTGAAGCTTGTGAACACCAAAGTAGGCAGATCTGAAGAGGATATGAATGCACTCAAAGTATTTGTACGAGCGATGACTCTTTGTGTCATCATTGGCTTTACGTTCCCTTCGCTGCAGCTGCCCACGTAACTGTTGCTCCTCTTCTTTGTCACGTTCTGTCATTTCTGTAAAATGTAAGAAACTTTCTCATGACAGTAAAGGAGAAAGTGAGGACATCATCATCATAGAAAAAGAGAGAAGAACTCCTTGAAAGCACTTTACATTGCTTTCTAATGTGTGTCTGTTTCAGGACAAATTCCTTTCACGTATTTCAAACGTCTTGTTCTTGGAGTTTTACTTTCCTTTGTGATCACATAATGAAGCCTTAGAGTGAGAAGTGATAGAGGTACATAGACGATAGGTTTGGTGTGTTAAAGTGTATGCCTCTGTTGTACAAAAAAGAGTCTTTCTACTGTTGATTTTTTAACCTAAAAGAAAATGGAAAACAGTTTGAAAGAATCATGCATTTCTGAAGTCAGCCGTCACAAAGAAGTCTGGTTTGGAGATATTCAGACGTCTTCCAGACTGAACTGTTGTGTAACGTTCAAGGACATTTGTCTTCGATAATAATACAAGAGCTTTATACTCACAATATGTTATCCTAAGCTGTTGTCTACAAGCTGTTCTAGGTCATGTTTTATCTCAGATTTACTCCTTGTTTATCCACTCAGAGCATCGTCTGAGTTTGTGTGAGTGAATATCAAGTAGATATTTAAACCATGAGTGCTTTTTTTCACAAGGATATTTAATTTAATCATCTAAATTGGATGGCTTTGTTGCTTATCAAATGAGATTCAGGCCCCCTCTGCTTCAGGAATAATGGAAAACCACGTTTCTTTCTCGTTTTGTTGAAGAACACTGACTCATAAATTTCAGGTCAGTATAAATTCAGGTTAGCCAAATTGAAATGTGATTTCACTTGGAATATTTAGTTCCATTTCAATGGTTTTCAAATAGGCGGCATTATGCAGGTGTGCCCTTCATTTATTCAGTTCCTCTGAAGAGGACAAAAACATTTGACAGCTTATAATTTAGCAGCTGGATTTCTCCTCGATTGATCTGTTTTCAGCGGGTGACTCGACGGCGGGATGTACTGCATCACAACTCGGGACTTGTTTCAAGACCTGAACTCCTTTGCCTGATGAGAACAGAGACCTGAACCTGTGACACAAGTTCTAAATCTTTACTGTCTCTACCACAGAGTGGAGTAAAGACACAGTAAAAAATGAGGTTACAGCAGAACCCCAGCTGTGCTTTAAATGGGGCACAAACCCCGCAGGTGCTTTTTTCCCCCCACCATCCATAGAGATGATCCGTGTGAAGGTCTCTGAGTTTAAAATAACATCATGTGATGGTTAATTACTATGAACAGCACCTGGCTGGAGGTGTTGGCTCACCTTTCTTTACACTTACATGTGTACTAGCCAGTCTACTTGTGTTCCTGTTTTCTGTTCCAGTAAACACAACAGTGGGAAATGTGGGAGGCGAGCTTTGAGGAAGCTTTCAGTTATCACTATTTTGCAGGTTGATGCTAAAATAAATTTGCTGTCTTTGTGAGCTCAGTTGATTTCAGCTTCAGGAAGAAATCTCACTTTTGAGCTGCTCGGATAATGGGAGAAACCATCCACAGCGTTATTGCCAGCTCTTAAGGGCAGTGAAGCAGTGAACCAAACATGCTAAAAGCAAAGTTTCCCAAATATATTTATCTGGTCAGATGTGGGAAACGGTTTAAAATGTTTGCTCTTCTTCACAAGCAATCTTCATGGTCTTCTTAGTGATGACTCTCCTCTTGGAGCAGAGAAATGAGAAGTACCTCCACGCCTAAAAGCGTGTAAATTTTACTGCTGTGTTGTTCAAACCTATTTTATTATTTCATAGAAGGAATGGTTTATATTTTAAATTTAAATTTGCACCATTTGACGTCTTGTATCAAGGTTAGCTTCATTTGTTGCCTCGGGTCACGCAGGTCAGAATTGAAAAACCTCTTTCCAGCAGTTAATGTTTTTCGAGGGTTGTTCTGACCATGACAAAATCTTGTATAAGTGGGTTCACCAGTCACGACCCAAACCATTACCATAATTTATTAGCCTTCAAACGAATGACCTTTATTTTGCTCTTCATAGCAGGACTCTACTTCAGCAATCACTTGTGTAATGTCTGCTACAAGCATCGACTGTTTTAATCAGAGCGTGCTTGTTCAAAGCGAGCAAATAGAAAAGTAATCGCTTCAAGCTCTCCTTCCTCCCTATCACTCTACTCAACAATCTGCACTAACATAATGCTCTAGTAGGAGCATGAGGGTTCACTTACTCTTGCACTAATTTGAATATGACATTGCTTTATACTGCCACATTGGTATCTTATTGGTATTTATTGTATTATTGGTATTAGTTGTGTCATTGGTATGCCACAGTGACATGTTTTTTTTATTTTTGACAGTGGGCGTGTTATTGTATACTGGGATGATGAATGAATGTATTGATTATGAGAAGCCCTGCACTTAAGTCCACAACAAATTTCCCCCCAGGGATAATAAAGTTTATCTTATCTTATCTTAATTAAGCTAGCAAAATGTCAGCCATAAGTGTTCAATGTTTGATCATAAGACAGTAACACAAAGACACATACACAGTTAATGTTAAAAATGTGGGTTTCTTTGGTTGGACTATGAGCCGCAAGCTGAATAGCTGCTATCTTAGCTTATTTCAACTCACCTTAAATGCAAATTTTAATGTAATTTTTAATACATTTCAAAATTTCCTTTTCTTTTCTGTTTTATTATATTTGTCATTTTAATTATGTTCTTTTATGCCTATTGCCTTGCCTTTCTAACAGTATGTTAGCTTGTTTCCGGCTCCTAAAGTTGTTTTGAGGTTAGGAATGCTCAAGTATATGTTACTAGGCCAAAGACTGTGACCAGTGTCGCCAACTCCTCAGTGAGGAAAGTAGCTATTGGCTGTCCTAGAAGTCGCTAAATGACGTCATTGCCTAATTTGCATAATCTGAATTGTAATAGACGCTGTCAGAGATACGTGTAACGTCGAGGGAGAGACAAAAAGAGGTTATAAAACACCCTAAATATGTTTATAAGTACACTTAGGAGCCTATAAAAATCTAAGTAAAACTTAAAATTTTTCTACAATATCATTTTCAAGATATTTATCGTATACAATCTACATAAACTATCTAAATGGATCAGCCAGTGGTGTCTTTGTACATGTGTGATTCATTTGCAGTCTGGACGCAGAGGGGTTAGCATCTCTGCTCTGACTGCAGCTACGAGGGACTGCTGCGCGACTAGGACTGAGCTGTCTGTGAGTGCTTTGGGTCGTCCCGAAGCACTCAAAGAACGATACATGCATTCAATTCAGAGTCTCCAAAAGTCTGCAATAACACCAGAGAAAGTCGCTAGATTTGTCGCTAGTCGCTTTTTTGAAAAAGAGTCGCTAGAGGGGTCTGAAAACTCGCTAAAAATAGCGACAAAGTTGCTAATTTGGCAACACTGACTGTGACACACCCAAGACAAAAAAAAATAGTTCAATATAAAAAAATTGTGTTTCTCTCCATCATTCTTCTGCAGACACAAGTATTCAGACGGAGCCATGAGCTGAACTGCCGCTAAAGTTATGTTAGCATGTTTCTAGATGCTCAGGTTGTGTTACAGGGAGGATGTTTTCAGTGTACTGAGCAAGACCAAAGACAGTAACACCAAACAAAAGTTTCATGTTAATAAAACATGTTTCTTTTCATCACTCTTCTGTGGACATGGAGCCTCTGCAGGAGCTGAACTTCTCCTAGATGCGCAATGTTTTGATTTCTTCAGTGTACCGGACCAGGCAAACAAACCCTAGTCTGTGTTTATGGATTACTTGCAACAAAAGACAACACTGTGACCAGATCCAAAACACGAGCTAGAATTTGCTCTAACCTTTACGTTGCCAGCCCCAGAATATGTGACCACTAACAGAAAGCCTTGATGCTATACAGAAAGCAATTCAGCTACAGCTGTGATTGGAAAGACAAAGTTGGCATGATGAATGCAGAAACAAAAAGTTTTGGGGACGGGAGGAAATGAGGGAGAAATTCTAAATAAATCACAAAGTCAGGGGGGAGGCAAGTAAGAAAGAGAAAATTAAATCCACTGGGCTCAACATTAAAGCAGCATGCAGGTGAAAAATATGTGCTGGTCCTCCACTGAAATCCCGGGAGAGAAATATCACAACGGGTGCTAGACTCTACAAGTAAAATCAGAGATTCGGAAGTCTTTAGTCCGTTGTTTCTTGTTGGTTTTCCAAGCTGTGGCAGAATAATAATTCATACACACCAGCTGGTAATGTCTTTGTTTTGAATGAAATGAAGCACGAGCAGCTGCAGTGAAAATACATCAGCACATGTGCAGTGTCTGTTGGGTGATTTGACGCCCTGCAGTCGACAGCAGAGCAAAGTGTTTAGTGAGAGAGGAAGCTCGGGCAGACCTCAGACTGCAGTGAAATAACACACTGTGACTGTTCTATCAGACCAGGTGACTGTACCGCACCTCATTAGACACACTGTGTGTGACTGGAGGCTGCTGTGTGTGTGCGTGTGTGCGTACGTGAGAGAAGAAAATAATTAGAAACTGAAAATGAGAGAAAAGGCATACGTGCGGCTCTCTGCTAGTGTAAAAGATCAATCTGGCTTGTTGATTAATCAATTAGGACTTTAGGATTGACAGGGAATTCATTATATGATAATGTGTTACTGATTGATCGCATTACTCATTCATCAAGGTAAATGCCAAAGATTTGCTCGTTGCTGTGAGTTGCTGCATCAGAATAAATATTCTAAATATTTTCCCTCCTAACCCTCAATCATGGCAGCTTTGGGAACCTATACTGGACCTGGGTAACAGGCCAGCATCAATTCAACATATGTAAGGCTTTACTTCTGAATGAGCAGTTCAGTTTGCAGTGCCTACAATAGCTTTGCAAATAGACTCAAGTCAACAATGATAAATAATCAACATCTGGCAAGATTTCACAAGAAAGTACGATTAGAAACATTTAACACCTAGTTGTTTTTGAATTTGAAAAAACAATTCAAGTGGTTGATGTTTTTGCTGTTTACCCCCTCAAATAAAACCCTGAAAGATAACCACAAGCAACTTACAGTGTCATCATTGTACAGTGGGGCAAAAAGGTATTTAGTCAGCCACTGATTTTGCAAGTTCTCCCACTTAGAAAGATGAGGGAGGTCTGGAATTTTCATCAGAGGTACACTTCAACTATGAGAGACAAAATGAGAAAAAACAAATCCAGAAAATCACATTGAAGGATTTTTAAAGAATTTATTTGTAAATTATGGTGGAAAATAAGTATTTGGTCACCCACAAACAAGCACGATTTCTGGCTCTCACAGACCTGTAACTTCTTCTTTAAGAAGCTCTTCTGTCCTCCACTCGTTACCTGTATTAATGGCACCTGTTTGAACTCGTTATCTGTATACAAGACACCTGTCCACAGACTCAAACAGTCATTTTAAGCCAAAACCTCCTTCCATCAGTGAGAGCATTGAAGATGGAATGTGGCTGGGTCTTCCAGCATGACAATGATCCCAAACACACCGCTTGGGCAACGAAGGAGTGGCTCCGTAAAAAGCATTTCAAGGTCCTGGAGTGGCCCAGCCAGTCTCCAGACCTCAACCCCATAGAAAATTTGTGGAGGGAGTTGAAAGTCCGTGTTGCCCAGCGACAGCCCCAAAACATCACTGCTCTAGAGGAGATCTGCATGGAGGAATGGGCCAACATGCCAGCTACAGTGTGTGCAAACCTGGTGAAGACTTACAGGAAAAGTTTGACCTCTGTCATTGTCAACAAAAATCCTACAATGTGATTTTCTGGAATTTTTTTTCTCATTTGTCTCTCATAGTTGAAGTGTACCTCTGATGAAAATTACAGACCTCTCTCATCTTTCTAAGTGGGAGAACTTGCAAAATCAGTAGCTGACTAAATACTTTTTTGCCCCACTGTACGTTACTCTCTGTCTCTCTTAAAGCTTCATTTGTAATGGTTAAAGCCCCACCACTACAGTGATTCATTCTCCACAGCCAGAAAATTGGGAGAAAACCCAATCACACCAACCAAATCAACCCACGGAAAGTAGCCTGCCGCATTTCACCCTGTGTTATTTATTTATATATGGTGTTGTGTGACTGTATTGTTCTTACTGTTTGTTGATTCTGTGAACAGACCCTTGTGGCACATGAGTTCCCCCCACAGGGGATTAATAAAGTTCTCTAGTCTAATCTAATCTTGCATGTTGACAGTGGGGCAAAAAAGCTAGTTTCTGTTAGCATTCTAAATTGATAGACACTGTTGCAAAAATGTTCGTTTTCATCTCAGGCTGGTCTTGAGAGTCAGGGAATACTGACAGATACTGGGAACAGACCATAGACTGTATAAATACTGGACGTAGTATCCGTGATGTCACCCATCTGTTTCTGAAGCGCTGTCTTGAAGCCAATTGCCGGCGGCAGCCATATTGGAAATGTTGAAGTCAATCTAACTGCTGTTGAGCGAGTGTGACGTAAAGAGGCGGGGTTTGAGCCTCCTAGCCAACAGCTACAGTGTTCCCGCCTGTCAATCCAGTCAGCTGTGTCTCGTAATGGAAAACTCGCAATCTTGATATCTTTAAAATTGCAGCGTTATGAAAACTTTCACCCCCGTACAGTGTGTGCCGATCCGGACTACACTCGTCTTTTGTACCAGGCTGTAAACATGTTTATTTCTGCTGTAAAGATCGGCTTTTTTGAATTGGTGTGTACGTGGTTTCTGGTACTTCCGGAGCCAGCCTCAAGCGGACACTCGATGAACTGCAGCTTTTAACACTTCTGCGTTGGCTTCAATTCTCACTGCCGGAAGTTGCTGCTTGGCACAGACATGACTACAGCTGGAGGAGCTTGTGTTGGGGGGCCTTGCTCATCCTGTTAGGATTCTAATTTGCAAAACCACCTGTTCACTACACATTATCCCTAACTTAGTTCAGTCAGGACCACTCTCTTCAAAGGGAGTTCTCTATTTCCATCCCATAAGTTGGTGGAATAGCTCATTTCTTGGAGCTCCCTGCCTTCCCATGTGCATACGTGGATTGCCAAAGCCTGAGCTGGGGAGAGCACACCTCCCCTCTCTTTCATGTGCATGCAGAACTTTCAGCTTGTGTATATTTTGTCGCCGCTCATGGACATTAGTGAACCTCTTCTATCTTTGCAGATTTCTTGTGTAATGTTTTCTAACAAGGAATCTCACCGTGCTTTATTTTCATAATAATAATAATAATAATACATTTTATTTATATAGCGCTTTTCACAGAACTCAAACACACTTCACAAATAGCACACAATAAAAGACACAATATAAGAAACAAATTAGAAACGGTGGAAATATAAACATTAACAGTTAAAAGCAGTTCTGAAGAGGTGAGTTTTGAGCTGGGATTTGTATGTTTGTTGGTCAGTGGAGTTGCGTATGTGTTTGGGGAGGGAGTTCCAGAGGGCGGGGGCAGCAATGGAGTAAGCCCTGTCGCACCAGGTTCGGTGCTTGGTCCTACAGGGTGGGGAGAGGAGGTTTTCATCAGAGGAGCGGAGAGCAAGGGAGGGGTTGTGAGGATGAAGCAGGTCAGTGAGATAGGAGGGGGCCAGGTGATGGAGGGCTTTGTGAGTCAGGAGGAGGAGTTTGAAGTGAATGCGTTGGGGGACAGGAAGCCAGTGGAGGTTTTGGAGGACAGGGGTGATGTGATCACGAGTACGGGAGTGAGTGAGTAGATGGGCAGCTGAGTTCTGGATGTACTGGAGTTTTAACTCATCAGAAAGTCTTAGCCATGGCCGTTTGGGTAGCAAATCAACAGACCGGTTTCAGACATTAAAATAATTACATTATATAAATAATCAGTCTTTCCACAGATGGTCTCGTTTGCTTCTGTAGGTCATAAAGAGGCGTCAGTATTAATGTCAGTATGTTTTATAACCAAATAAAGACTCCACACAGCAGCTTTAAGTAACTAAGGCACTGTCTTGGAAATAGCGAGGGTACATATAGTATGATTTGTGAGTGAACTGTGGTAAAAAAATAAATAAAATAGAATATAATTTCCTTAAAGAAGTCAAGGATTACAGTTTGTTTTATATGAGCATCAACCTAAGAATTTGAATGAAGGGTTGTATATGTTCAACCCTTTGACCTATTTCTTTAATGCATAATATCATATACATACATAAACACTGCCATTGGCTTCGAGCCACAACCCACGCTGCTATATCTTACAACATAGGTGTGAAGAGGGGAAGGATTTATTTCTGCTTATGATACTGTTTGACTATTTTTCAGACATGTGCAATTAAGAGAAGCCACACTGAACTGTTTTTCTCACATTTAATAGGCTAAAGAAGCGTTTGATCATTTAAAAATATCCCCTCATTAACTGATAAATATTATTTCTTGTAGCGCTATTTGTCTTAATGTTTGCTTATAACTTAAAAAACAGTCTGTCCATGCATGCACTTAAATACACACACACATGAAGTCGAAATAAGTGTGTGAAGCGTGTGTGTTTGTGTGTTACAGCAGTGACAGGAAAGCACACAGGAATGACTGTTGACAAGCGGCTAATTAGCAATCAGAACAAGAAGCCTGGGCTGGAAAAGAGATCTTTGTTTCTCTGTGACACATGCACACTCTCTCTCTCTCACACACAAACACACACACACACACACACACACACACACACACACACACACACACACACACACACACACACACACACACACACACACACATGCATGCACACACTCACACACACACTGTTTTCCCATGCTGCAAAGCGCTTCCTGAGTTCTTCGGGGACCTGCTGTCACTGAGGTGGAAACTGTATTTAGAGTGTCATACTGCGCTGTGGCAAAAGGTTATGGGACACACACAAACACTCACAAACACACACACACACACCCACATGCTGTGAGTCGGCAGTGATGATGATTGTGATTATGGTTGGCTGATGTTATAACTGCTTAAGACGTTTGCTCTGCTGCTGCGATAATGACACCCAGGTGCTCGTTTTAATGAGCTGTGAATGTTTTGTGCTGGTGTCATGGCCGACAGGAAGGACAGCGTTTCTTGAGCTAAAATTAAACGGCCTTATCTTTGTTGTCATGAAAAGGTTTGTTTGTTGATCCCCAAGTTGCTTTAATGGTCATAATTTATTAGTTGGAATTTGACGGTGATGAGTTTGTCTTGAGATTTGAACGTGTTTAGCAGACACTGGAGCTATAGCCGCAAACGGAGGGGTGTGTGTTTGTTTTCAAATCAAATGTGGCACAATGGGAGCACCTTAGCTTTCCATTTATCATGTATAGCAAAAAGTGTATCTGCAGTCATGTTAAAGAGATAGTTAGATAAAGGGCAGTTAGACAGACTGGATTGCATATCAGGGCTGCTAACTAACAACTGTTTTGACGGCCGGCTTGAAATTGATTAGCAAAACGACTCATTGTAAGCAATTAAATTTGTCTGTAACTAATTTTGTCATTGATTTTTGTCCACAATGTCGACTAATTGCTGCACCATTATTACATATCCATCTGAACAACCCCTCTGCCCTCTTCCTCGGGGATGCATTGAAGGGATTTGGAGGTTTTGGAGCAAGAAAGCGGATTAGCCAGCGCGTTGGCAAAAAGGTATCCAGCTTGAGGGAATGCCCCCCTGTCGACATGTTTGCTGCACAAGCCTAGATTGGTGGCCTCAATTAAATTCAAGCCCTAATTATTGTGCTGAGTTTGCCAACCCGACTGTAAAACAACAAGGGACCTATTGGGCTTCTTGTGCATTTTTAAAGAGGGGCAGTCACTGTTGAGCCAGCACCAGTTTGAACAGCAGGGTAAAGACTTGGATTCAGTCATGCCCACATCACCCCCCTTTGATTCACCGTCTGACTGCAGAACTATAAAGGTGACATATTACGCTCTTTTTAATCAAAATTTATTGGTCTAAGAGGTCCCCAAAACATGTCTTTAAAGTTTATGCTCAAAAAACACTTTGAAATCAGATTCTGGTCTGCCTGTAAACCCCTTTTTCAGCCCTGCTCAGAACAGGCTGTTTTCTGTGTCTGTGTCTTTAAATGAGAATGAGCTCTCTGACCACGCCCCCTCAGGAAGTGTATGTGGCCTCGGCTCTCCGGCACGTTGATCTAATGTTTACATGTTGGCTGAATATACACGGCTGCTCACAGACCCGCGTTACTTCAACCCTCTGAATCTGATCCAGAATCTGATCCTGACGGAGAGGCGCCTGCAGCAGGACCTTTCTGAACCATTGGTCACAGATTTAGTGTTTCTTGTTGTTTTATTTGTCAGTATGTCGACGTGTGTCTTGGTACACAGCTACGAACATGTAGCTATGTGGCTATGCTAACTAGCGCTACCACTTTTCCATGACAAATAAAAACCATCCACTAGATCTTCAAATCTGCAGACGTGGGGAGTAAAACCGACCTTTGTGTTTATTAAGACAGCCTACAACTAGCATGCCTCCCTCTTAAGCTCCTTGTTAGCACACGTGTGCAGGTAATGAAAAATGGAGGAGGAGTTGAGGGCTGAACAAGCTCCGAGCTCTGACTTCCATTACAAAACACTGAAAACTGAAACGGCTCGTTTCAGCACACATTTACAGAAAGGTGGAGAAATCAGAATAGGGGGAGAATGGATTTTTTTTAATTCTCCGGGGGTTTGTAGACATGCCAGGGACACATATTTCAGGTAGAGAACCTTTAAAAAGTTGATTTTGCATGATATGTCACCTTTTAAGACATCTAAACATTTCACTTTGTGGCAGAAAATATTAGTAAATGATTCATTTTGAATCCACTGCTTTTTGTGAAACTTGAATTCATCCTTGTGAGAATGCGCACAAGTAGAGTTCACCTGCTGCTTTGTGCACTTATCCTCTTCAATGGATTTCTGTTGATTGAAACCCTGTTACTAAACAAGCCTTTAAAACCTGAAAACATGTTTCATTTTCTCTGAGTTGGTTAAATTGTAAAACATTTTTATTAGCAGACCTGAATGTGAGGTTGAAAGGAAGTCTGATCTTTACTCCAGATGAAATGAAAATCACTCAGGGTTTGAAAACATGACCCCTATAGTGAAGTACTCAGTCATGCAGGATTGAGCTTGGGAGCCGATTTGACTCCAGTAACTCTGAGTTTTAAAAACACAGTGATCAAACTGCTTCTTCTGTTACGTATGTTGTCTTTATGGGACATTTTCAGCCTCATTAAATTAAAACCTCCTCATATGCCAATCTTGAAAATTGATCGCAGTTGTGAAGAGACCAAGCACCACAAACCTTGAATACTTTGAGTCCATTCAGCCTGAATCCACCCGGCGTCTTTTCATCAGAACATCATATCTTTATCTGTCAGCTTTAACGTGTTGTTTAAGACTGTTTGAACAACCAAGGCTGTTTTCCCTCAAAAAGACGGCTTCAAAATACACAAAGCATCCAGTGCACTGACATGAATGTTAGAAATAATATGAACATCTCATGAACATACGAACCCTTTGTGTGGGGCAATGCAGACAAGGAAGCTGAGTGGGTCTCATTCAGATGTAAAGAGAACAACATGGTAAACAAGTTGAGATAAAAGCTTGAATCACCTTAACAAGGTCAGCTGAGGATTGAAAGGTTTCATCTGAACAATTTTGTTACCTCAGAATCATCAAAGCAGAGATTTGTCTCAGATATTGCTGCCAGACGTCTTTTATTTCGAGGTGCAGCACATTTCCTGTTTTCTACATCCAGCATTTATTTATTTATTCCACGTGAACCAGCCTGCTTTCACCTCCACTCTATAAATGCAGAAGCTTGGTCAATGGCTTCAAGCATCAAAATATGACCCTGAAAGTATCCGGATGACATCACTTGGCATGGCGATGTAGGGCGATGGATGGGGGTCAATGACATTCAGGCAGAAGACTGATATCCGTGTGAGAAAAATAGTCACTCTTAATTAACTACTGAGAAGTGGACTTCTTTTGAAGTTATGTAACTTATATAAGTTATGCAGTGTTTAACTACTGTGAAATTTGGCAGATAGGTTGCACTGTTTTGTCATTTGCATAGCAAGGTGGATCAGTCTAGCGGTGCCAGTTAATTAATATAGAACCTTGAATCAGAGGTTACATTGAATACAGACACATTACATCAAAGCAGACGTAGACAGATTACACACAGATCAGTCTTTAACTGCTGTTTGGAAAGGTTAAGAAGTCTGCACACTAAATGTCCTGTAACAGTTTTTAATCCGGACCAAGTAGCATGAAGACAAGCAAAGCCCCCCCTTAGTCCTCCAACAGAGCTCTGTTTTCAGGCATCAATAATAACTACATAGAAATCTTCAGTCTGGTTGCTTATACTCATGTTTATTCTTACAGCATATAAAGCCAGAGATGCTTCAACAGCCCAAACATACTGTCTAAATAATGGACATAGTATCCGTGATGTCACCCATCTGTTTCTGAAGCACTGTTTTGAAGCCAATCGTCTTCGGGAGCCGTATTGGAAACGCTGAACTCAAGGTGGGCTTTGAGCCTCTAGCCAACAGCTAGGGCGTTCCTGCCTGTCAATCAAGTCAGTCATGTCCTTAAATGGGCAAAACTCGTAAACTTAATATCTTCTTAACTGCCACGAAAAAATTTCACCCCCGTACAGTGTGTGCCGCTAGAGAAATTAGCTATTCAGATTTGTAGCTATTCAGTTATTCTGCTGTAAAGATCGTCTTTTTTTAATTGGTGTGTATGGAGTTTCCGGTGTTTCTGCAGCCAGCCTCAAGCGGACGCTCGATGAACTGCAGTTTATAACACTTCTGCATGGGCTTCATATTTTGAGACCAGAGATTGCCGCTTGCCAAAAATGCAGAACCAGCAGGCTGCGGAACAACTTCCTACCTCAGAGTATCAGACTGTTGAACATTCCACAATTACAACATGAATATACTGCTGCATTTTGACCTGCCTTCTGCACTTTAACTACATATGTTGCACTGTTTTTATACAACCCTTATGTCACTTCATTCCACTCTCATCAACATAACTGATTGGACAAATAATATACATTTTTTGTTTTTGTTTGCTGGTATGAACAAAATGACAATGAAGTTGGATTTCAGACACTCAATTTTTATTTCTATCAAATCAAAACAAATGTTAACTCGGGGCGCTTTTGCAAACAGAGCAGGTCTAGACCGTACTCTATGTTGTATTATTAACAAAGACCCAACATCAAGACAGGATAAGATCCAGTCCCATCTTACAGACTGGACTCAGTCTGATCTCATCTTAATCCACCATGAGCAGAGCACTTTGCAGCATATATCAAATTACAGTGGCAAGGACAAACTTCCTTTACCATGCAGAAACCTCCAACAGGACCAGACTCATTTTAGACGGTCATCTGCCAAGACCGAGTTGAGGTTGGAGAGGGTGATAGAGGAGAATAAGAGAGAGAGAGATGATAGTGATGAGGCGGATAGTAGTAGTTGTTGTTGCTGGAGTAGCAGCAGGATGTCTACGGCACTACAGATTTGATCTGATCTGTTAGTATCTGTTTAAGCCCCGTCCATGATTCTGTCCTTAATTTGAATGAGTAGTTTTTGTCCCTAAAGTCAATGATAGCATCATTTGGAAGCCATGTGATGATGATGGTTGAGCATCTAAAAGTCTTTTGAGCTGCAGTTTGAAACTCTTACTGATTTTGCTGACTTATTACCTGCTTCTCTTTGACATTTTTTCATACGGATGTTTTATATTTATTATCAAACCCTTATTTAGGAGTTACATCTGCATTTTCATATTCAGGAGCTTAAGGAGTCATACAAACCAAGCTATCATAACTTAAGAGATAGATCTGAGATTGTTTCGCACATTTAACTTATTCAGTCTTCGATCTTCTTTCATGCGTCTATGATACAGACTTTTGAAGACTTCCAGCTGAGACAGCTGAATAAGTGCCGTGGATAAAAGGAAGTGAGTGTGACATTAAAGTTTTGAAAGTGGAGTTTCTTTCAGGGATTATTTCCTGGAGCGCCTCTTTGATAGTCATGTGACTGACAGTCAGAAGATAGTGACTCAGAGCCTCTTTGGTATGAAACAGACACTCCCATCTTGTGATTGAAGCTTTTATAAGGTAACCCTTCAAAATAAAAGCAACATAAAAGACAAACAAACATTGGGTGACCTTTTTCAAGGGACCAGTTAAACTACATTTGATGTGACCTTTAAGTTGCCAGCAGCAGAAAATGTGACACCATGAAGCGGTGGGATATGTGACTAAGAATGTAAAGTGAAACGGCGAGAGAAGACAGAAACAAAAACAGAAATGATCCAGGACAGGAGGAAATGAGGGGTAAAACCTGAATAAATCACAAAGTCAGGAGGAAGACGAGCGAGAAGGAGAGAAATTAATCCACCGGGCTGAAAGTTACAGCAGCTGAGGAGCAGATCCAGGAGAGTTCGACGTTAATGAAATACACAAGCTGTCTCAGAGATAGATGGAGGGAGCGGGGGCGTTCAGGGGCGTCAGAGTGCGAGGATGTGAAGGAACGAGAGGAATCTGTGGCCTGCAGAGACAGAATGAGAGAGACATGAAGTGACAGAAGGAGGAGGAGAGGCAGAGAACACGCTCAAGTCTCAATGAAATGAAAAATGTATGTCCTTTTCACCTTGTTAGCCACTTCCCTGTGTCTCAGCGTACTGCCTTTAATATTACATGCTGCTCCTGTAATGAAATACCAGACTGCAGATTCTTAGCGGCTGCTTAATTATGAAACAAAGTATGTGGATAAATGGTCTAATATTTCACACAGAGGCTGTGCTAATGTGGAAAGTCATTTTGGATGCTTGCTGGTGGAAACACAGTTTTTAATGTCTCGTCCTTACTCCTAGTTCCAGTTTGGCAGAACACGTGGATTTGCGAAGCTCCAAGGCTAACACGTATCTTATCAAACATTTACATTTGTCTTGATTTATTTTTTAGTAGCAAAGAACAAGAACTGAAAAGTAACGAGAACAGCAAAATCAATGAATACATTTTTGGCTGTGAGGATTCACTACTTTTTCTCTTCTTGTGTTGAAGTAATAGTAGACTCAATGCTCCGGGAGTGATGATACAGTCAGGTCTCCAGACGAGACCTTATAAGATATAGGGTCCATGAGATGAGGCAATATTTCAACTATTTTAAGAGTCTCAAAATGCAAAACATTGCAGGTTCATTTCAAAGTGTTCTAACTAGTTCTTCAGTTCTACTTTCTAAGTATGAACAACCAACAGCAGTAAGAGACACGGACAATTTGCAAGCACTGTAAAATGTTTCACCACCAACTCAATGACCGGCTTCTCTGTGTGTGACCTTCTAACAGCCAAACTCCACCAGATCCGTGTCCAGTCCTTCTTCGTCTGTCACAGCACCAGACCTGATAGGTTTCTATTCTGGTTAATGTGTTAACTTCCACTGGATCCGCTCCATTGCGTTCCGGCTGCGTCTCTGATCCAGCAGGTAGGAGCCCTCCGGATCAGATCCGCAACACTTCTATTTTTGCCAGATCACGACGCATCAAACTCAACAGATTAGATAGAGCAGGACAGGAAGTCAGGCTCTAAAACAAAATGAAAACACCCGGTTAATTTTCAGAATAAAACACTCTGTGTTATCTCCAGATTGTATTTCACTTAACACGCTAACAACCCGTCAGGTCAGATGTTTTCAGAGGACCATAAAAACAACATGGATGAGGAGAGGAGGAGAATCCTTGATTCAGTAGTTACCGCGGGAAAATCTCGGTCACATGACTCCAGCCATCTGGTGGTCCTGCTCCGGAGCCGGACCGGACACCGAACTGGTGGAAGTCCCATGTGACTGAACTCAGACACACAGGGTCGTTGTTTATATGATTGTGAACTTCATCATAAAACTGTCCTGGTTTTCCCACTTATTGACTTTACTGTGTGTGAACAACTAGCTGATGACTAATCTAAAGGTACAAAATAACTCCTTATTTGTCAATGCTAGACGTTGATCTCAAAGTCTGCATGTCAATAAGGATGGGCATCACTTCGATCTGTTTGGCGATTATTCGTAAACAAGCCGGTGTTTCTGTGACGCAGCAGCGTGTCGTATATGTTAACAATTAGTCGTCTCTGCTATTATATCCGTTTCTGAATCTTGTACCACTACACATGTATTTCAAGCGCCTGTTGATATAATGTTTTCTTCTTATTCTGCTAATTAATGAAGTTAGCATTCTTCTTCTTCTGTTACTTAATGCATTAAGCTAACAGCTTTATGACGCTCTATAGCCACCGTCTTGCGAGTACACCACATCACAACCAGGTACTCAACTCAACTCAACTCAACTTTATTTATAAAGCACTTTAAGAACAACAGCAGTCGGACACAAAGTGCTGTACAGAAACATAATGGATAAAAACAAACAATAAAATCATAAAATCAATAAGAACAATAAGATAAAATAAAGTTAAAAAATAAAAATAAAAAAAATAAATAAAAAGGCACTTAAACAAGAGCAGGGTCTCATGCTGAGTCGAAAGCCAGGGAATAAAAATGGGTTTTAAGATGACTTTTAAAAGTGGACAGTGAGGGAGCTTGTCTGACGGCTAAAGGAAGATCGTTCCACAGTTTGGGAGCAGCGACAGAAAAAGCCCTATCCCCCCTGAGCTTCCGCTTGGACCTCGTACTGGTACTGGTAAAAACAATGAAAACTTTTAGTTTTAAAATTAGATTACATTTGTTTTAACTCTTTGATTTTTAATATGTGAATGAATATTCAAGCATTTCAAAAAATCATGTCCCATCCCTACATGTCAAAAATGTCATATCGGTTTGTTGAGTGTCACTTGAGTTAGCAGAGCTAGCACCACCAGCCGTCCGCATGCCTGTGCTGGTTATGCATTGATCCGGGCACGTTAAGCAGAAACAGCCTACATACAGCTTTATCGCCATATTGTAGATCCACTACTGCCAAACCATGCTGTGCTATGAGATGTCATCTGTGCTTGTTTACATCCAGGTAGCAGACAAGTGGTGTCCAAACTTTTTTCAAAGAGGGCCACATTTGATCTTGTCAGAATACCTTAGAGCCAGTGGCTCCTACCGAGACTTAGGAATCATAAAAGTTATAGATGAAATCTCTATTAAATAACAATTATTTTACATTTTTTTCTCAATAAAACAGTACCTAGGTAGTCCTCAGTTCTCCACAAGCCACGTAAACATTAGCAAACTTTATCTTCTTCTGGAGGAAAATGGTCAGACAGTGTGGGAAAAATATTGTCTCATTATTTTCCTATGGCAGGATCACGATCTGGATTTCATCACACTTCTTTTTCATGTTGTTTTTAAGACTTATCTGACCAGCAGACAACATTTTAAGAACTAAATCATTATTTTCCTGCGTTCTGAACAATTTTTATGCACCAAATTTTGCCTTTTCTGCACAATTTCATAATTTTGATTTTGTCTTGTGTCTTCTTTTGTGTCTTCTGAACTTTTAGTGTTCATCAAGAACATTTTCACATCATGATAAAATCATTCATTTGAAGACCTGTCAACTTTAACAGTTCAAATGTACAAATGATTCAGAATGCGATTAATTTCTAATGCTATTAATTAATGCTATAAATAACACACTTTACGATGGAAGCTTGGGGCCATAAATAAATGGACCTTGGACCGCAATTGGCCCCCGGGCCGTACTTTGGACACCCCTGTAGTAGAGCATTATAGCAGTATGGCGTTAGCTGCTAACTGGAACTACAGCCCTGGCTAGTGGAGGAGGCTGCACTACAGGCTCCACTAGCTACATACATGGTAATTCTGGTGCTGACGAGCAAGGGTGACAATGTTTAATCCTTTAGCTGAATAAATGTGAACTCCCTGTAACAGAGATTATTTCCATTTAATGCTGGAAGTTTTCAAAAGAATCAAAGTGCTGAAAATGTTGACAACCTCGCAGCTTTGTCCTCTGTGTGCTGACAAAGTACACACACACACACACCCTTCTGCCCTGTTGTGCTGCAGCTGATAATTAAGGCTGCAGATGAACAGTTGATATATTTACCTTTTTGCAGCTCATCTCATTATCAGTCTGTTCCCCCAGACTGTGAACTTTCATTTTCAGGTTTTAATGTGCCGCTGACAAAACCTGGTCACAGAAATCAGCTGAAGTCACACAGTAAGATTGAGATAGATTTAAGAAGACTTTCATACAGACTCTTGTTCAGTACATTTCATTAAAGCTAAAAAAAGAAATTATTTTGCTAGAGTTGTTGCTGAGAAAATTAAGTTTCTGCTGAGGCAAAACAAAATGAAAGTTCTATTTCCAAGAAGTTTTGAAACTAAGTTGTCACTGTTATTGAGAATTGAAATCGGAAAAAGGAAAAAACTGAGAGGGAAAGTGACAGACTGAACCAAAATGGGTGCATGTGGTGATGTCTTGTTACAGGAGGAGAACAAATAAACAGAGAGGCTCGGGTGTGTGATACCGGTGTGCTGGAGAGAGAGAGAGAGAGAGGGGGGCGTCGACTGAGTGGGGTGAGCGAGGGAAAGTGTGAAAAAAGTTCTGTTTGAGGCGTCAACAACTTTCTCTAATGAGCCAAAGTGAAGAAATTCAGACCGAGCGCGGAAGAGATGAGGAGTGAGGAGGAGAGGACGAGGTTCAACAACAAGTGTCAAGCGGGAAAGGGTGCAAGTGTGAGGCGGAAAACAGGAGCAAAGATCCAAGAAGGTGAAAACAAAAGCAAGAGAAAAACAAGTGATGAGGTCGTCTGTGTGACAGGCATGACGTGAAGCCCCAGAGGTAGGGATGGGTACCTTTCACATTTGAACCGATACGGTACCGATACCCGGTACCGGTACTCAACGGTACCAATTTTTGGTACTTTTGTGTGTTTATGTGGTAATAAATCTTAATTTGTTTAATAATAAAATCCCTTTTTTTTTTTTTTATTTAACATATTTATTTCATTTAACATGAAATAAACAGAAACAGGATTATATAGGTGATTAGATATATTAGCTGACACGTGCTCATGGCGTCTAACTGCTCTTTCAGGAGTTTATCAATGAACACACATGAATGCCTGCAGACGGGGAAAGGTCAGTTCTCTGTCTCTTAATAATAACAGGACACACAACTTACTTGTTGGGCATTCAGGCACAGAGGAACAGTTATAAACAGGGCAGGTAGTCGGAGCGAGACCGTCTCAATTTATTAATCCTTCTGCAGTTCTGCCTCGCGGTGAGTGTGCGCGCCCGTCAGCTGCAGGCTCCGTTTGGCGCGCTATCACGCAGGTGCAGAGAGCAGAGAGCAGAGAGCAGAGACGTCCATCCGGTCAGTCTCAGACTTTATTACAGGGTGAAAGTATGGAAAATCGTCTACGCTTCCACTCCCTCACAGTCACAAGGATACCCATCCCTACATGTCAACAATGGTTTGTTGAGTGTCACTTGAGTTAGCAGAGCTAGCACCACCAGCCGTCCACATGCCTGTGCTGGTTATGCATTCCCATTCCCATCCCTACCCAGAGGAGGCAGGAATCAAGGATCATTTAGGGTTTCTATACATTGTGTCCTGCCTTAAAGACACAGTATGGGGATAACAAAGCTTCTCATGACTTAAGGCTGATTTATACATACTTGTGCTTCGTTGTGTCCGTGACACGCAGTAATTCTCCGCCGAAACGCTTGAGGGCAGTGTGGTCTCTCTGACAGTCGAGTCGCCTGCTTCCGGCCCCGCTACGATCTCTGTTTACTTTTCCACAGCGATTCAGAGCGTGTTATGTTAATCTACAGCTGATACATGTTGCTGTTTATCATACAGACATGATTACAGGGAAGAATAGAGAAGAGGCGATGAAATACTAGGGATGCACCGATCCGATCCTGGTATCGGATATCGGTTAGATCGGACTCAAAAAGCTAGATCGGATGTCGGTGACAAAGGGTCGATATATAGTGCCGATCCATATGGCAGATCTATTCATCTCAGTTCTATGCCTTTCTGTGTTTACAACAGCCATGTGCGTTTCCTTCGTCATCAGCGCCGGCTGGTTTGTGCATTTTTGCCCGGTGGAGCATGATGGAGGATAACTACAGAGGCTCTGCAGTTTAGGTGCATGTCACGCTTCTTTTGCTAACAACTCCGCCAGAAACTTGCAACATGTGCAGCGCTAATGTTTCGACAGATGAAAATATAATAGAAGTTCAAAGGAATAAGTTAATGTCAGCTGAAGCCTACTGCAAAGAAGGAAGAAACCTTTGTTTAATGGATTCAAAGTGTGAAAAAACGGACAGGTTTTGGGATTTAATTGTTCCAACAAATTTAGAAAAGCCTGAAGTTGCCAAAACATGATTCTATCCTCACATTAAGGAATGGAGATTGACAAATCAATACCGAGATCGGATCGGCTAGTATCGGTATCGGCAGATACCAAAGCCCAGGTATCGATATTAGTGTCAGGACCTAAAAAGTGGGATCGGTGCATCCCTATGAAATACACGGCCGATGTGCTGCCGATGAGCGGGGATCCCTGAAGTGCTGGAAATGCTGGAAACACAATGCCGCCAAGCGGACCAATCACAGGGCTTGTGGTCCGCTTTGATTCTACGTGTAGTAACATTTTAGAGGAGGTGCGCGTCAGCTACGTGTGTAGGCCTCTGCGTAGGTACAGGAGCTACGCGGACACCCGGCGTAGGCTACGCCATCGATTCAACGCAGAAGTTTAAATCAGCCTTTATTCCTGTTTCAATATCTTCACTAAAATCATTCTTTCATGTTCAATCTCATATTAAGGTACATGTGCGCCCTTGAGAACACAACCATTTCTGCAGCCTGATGACAGCTAATGGCTTAAATTTTAATAATACAGCCTTTTAGCTTCCACTTTCTTGTCAGCAGTCATTTGGTAATAGTAGTCATTATGCTGTCTACTTGCCTGCTTTTACCTCATTCTCCCAAGTGCCCCATGTTCCTCACAGGTACAGAGAGTGTGAGAGCAACAATTACCATGTTGCTCTGCAACAGCCTGAAATCTCTGATTGGCCGTTGACACGAACAAGGATTGGATTGTGATTGATTCTCTAAATTGATTTATGTTTCTGTTCTCCGTTCCTGCTTCGCTTGTGCACTTATTTCCAGTTTCCTTAAAGATCTGGCTAACACGACGGCTCATTCTCTGTGATCACTTCATGATTCATCGTGCAGAACAATCCCTTGAATGTTTGAAACCTTGAGTTCGACGCATTAGAAGACGAGTTTGTTTTGTTCATTTGTATAATTGATTTCTGTGCTGAGAGATATTGCTTCGGCTCTTTACTCTCCTGATATAATCAAATGAAATGTGGAGCAAAGTGGCTGATATTGAGCAGCAGAGCCGGCTGATACAGAAAATATAGGCTGTCATTGTTTGCAGCATTGTGGTACAATATTGGGAATGTATTGTTCTGGGAGGTCTCTGATGAAGTAAGGCTGCAGAGCTGCTCAGGCCTGAGATTGTTTTCTCCCAGAATACAAGTGACTCAATAAGTTTGTTTTCAATTAAATCTAAAAAATTATATAAATAAAGAAAACATTGGAGAGCAAATCCTGTTATTTACTGATAAATAACAATCTGACCACACACTCAGAATAACTGATTCGGCTTTACTGAGCTGTTTTCACTTTAATCAGTAAGCATCAAATGTGGAGAGGTGTTCTGTTGCTAGATCAGTCTAAATATGAACAAAAAGCCTGAACGTGGTGCGACTCATGTCTCTTTGAACAATTATACTCCTCTTTATCTGCCAAAAAAAGATCAAATGATACAATCAAAGGCCACAGAATGATTCCTGAATGGATCTAGTTGATGGATCTTGGGCGGAGCTTGGCTTCACAACATAGACCAAACATAGAGGGGTCCAAGGGCATGCTACCTCAGGGAAAAATTGTAAAATATATTTTTCAAGCCATTTTAAATGTAAATGTAAAAGTCAAAAATTATTTACATCTTTTGGGGGGAAAATGTGAGCTGCCACTTGAAAGAAAACCCCTTCTTTATAGCCTAAAAGTCTTCAGTATTGTTCTCAAACTGTCTCCACTATTCTGAAACCATAAAGAAACATGTGAAGGTTGACTCCTGCCTCCTAAAAAGAGGCCTAAATGGTCTGATATTTATATTTCCCAAGTTACATTAAACATGTAGAGTAATAATTTATAATTATTATAATGATATTTTTTTTAAATTTCTTACAGTCAAAGTAAATCCTTTGTGCTCAATTATTATTATTATCACTTTTACATTTTATGCAAGTAAAGGAAATAAAGACACAAAAAGTAATATAACTTATAATACAATTTGAATTCACAGTTTGAAAATAAATAAGTCAAAAAACTAATCTTAACAGTAATAATGAGAATATTAAATGAAGAGCATAAGAGCGGGGAAAAAATGTGAAGTCTAACTTCACAGTGAAAATTAAAGAGAAAGCAAACAACTATAACAACAATAAAATACAAAACAAAAGAAAAATTAGAGAACAGAAACAACTACATATACCCCCCCTCCCCACCCCATGGTTCTCATTACCTACATTTCATACACATTTCTTTTGTTGTCACAAAGTGCAATATGATTGACAGAACAGTATGATACAAAATAACATAATGTTCACTAGAGAGGGAATTTAGTTTAACATTTTTGATTATCATTGATATGAAATGAAAGATATGTAGTTCCAGAAGGATGTCTGTAGTGTACCTGTTATCTATATGTATGGCAATATTTATATGTATGAGAATTATGAGCATTTTAATGTTTGTGGTGCAGTTTGAATATAAAACATTTAAAAAGGGGAAAAAATCTGGTTTTATTATGTTAATTAAGTCTACTTATATGATGATATAATATCAATACGAAATCACCATGTCAGACCTCAATTATCACAACACTCAGCAACAAAATGAATGCAATATTTTCCCACTAAAAGGCTTTTCTGTCTTGTTTATGATCATCCACAAGGAACAGTTGTATTAAATTTGGCACCAATATCTGGAGTGGATTTTGAGGCATTTTTACTCTTATCTGGATGCAAGTGGGAAAGTCTGGAGATTATCAACGTTGTTCAGATTTTATTATCTGAGAACAAGAAATGTTTGTTTCAAATTTGGTGCAAACTCCTTTAGTAGATGCTCAGGTTATGTACCAAATAAGTGATTAAACAACACACCAGAGAGTAAGGTCAAGGAATCATATTAAAGAGACATCCTCTAAAATAATTGTACCTTTGTCCATTCCACATTTCTCCAAAAGACAGTTTCAACATACCTCAAGCCTTTGTAGGACTGAAGGTAAAAACAGTCTCGCCAACCTTACAAAAATGAACCCTCTGGCTGACCTCAATATATGCACCATGCTTCACAACTGCGTGGATGCGTCATAAAACCAGTCTGGGTCAAAGTAGCAGACAGTTCTGCTCACAAAAACCTTTAAGCAAGACTGATTTGATTTATCTCAACATAACTTCAAGGCTTCTTCTATCAGACGCTCTCTGCCTGGTGAACACCCACATCCTAAAAACTCTTTGAGCTTGAAACACAGGCTTTCTGCTGTAAACTGGAGGCCCCCCAATCCTGAACCAGAATAACCCGTATTTCATCATCAAGGTTCAATTTTGTCAAACTGAAAAGCTCCATCTGAGCCACAGAGGACTTTATGCAACAGTTTCTCTGTTCAATAGTCCTCAGCAGCTGATCCTGATGAATAATAGGAATAAAGTGCCATTTGGACCAAAAACAGACATGTCCCAATATTGCTTTCAATACTACTGCAGAATTAACAGACCATATGAAGTTAGCTTGATCTTATAAACATATTCAGAGCTGTTAAATCATTGATTGATTGAAAAGCTAAAGTCATGTTGTAACACTTTGATTTCAATAAATCCATGCCTTTTCAACTCATGAATATGTGCAAATGAAGTCTCTAGTAACAAGAAAAGAAACTCATAAATTCTTGGCTACAGTTTGGCACGTTGGAGTAGCATTTCTAACAGGCAGGGATTAATTACAAAGAGCTTTGTGATACAGCGAGCTGCTAACAGACTTGTCTTTTCAATTTACAGGAGAAATGAAGCCTAAAGTGCATCCAGGTCAGATGTAATTGCTGATGTGTCTATGCCGCTTTGACAGATGTTTATCTGATAAACATCTTCTTCAGTTTCTTGGCTGACGTTGTCTCCTCGTATATCTGTCGATCCAAAGACAGCCGGCTTCCTCTGAGCGTGACTCCTCAACTGTGGACAAGTCTACACTCGCAGAATATTAATACAATTCCAGCAGATACGGATCTAATGCACTCTGCCAGTAGTGTATCAAATGGTCGATCAATAAGTTCACATCACTCTGAGCTCCGTGATATCACAAGAAAAAAAGGAAATAATATCCAAAAGCATGTTACTGTCAGAGGCTTTCAAATTCTCATTGATCCTGGAAAACTTTCATGCAGGCCCGAAGCGTGGATGTTGATCTGCAGCAGTGGTGGGCGGCAGATAAATTGCAGCTTTCTAACGAAGGTCTTAAGTGGAGCTGTAAATAAAAATACCCTTGGTTTGTTTGTGAGCAGCTCATTCATGAGATCAGAAATTTCCACATTGTGGTCATCCTCTCCGAGTTCAGGGATCTCTCTTTGCACTTCCCTGATGCTCTGCAGCCGCAACCAACCACACGACATGTTCAGCATCTCCATCTTTTAATAATGCAACACACCGCTACCCCCCCCTAATGAAATTACTTTTTATAATATCAACCACATGGGTAATTTAATTTTCAGCACTGACAAATCACCTCATATGAATAATAAAAAGCGAAAACCAGTTCTGCTCTGGGTTCATTTCAGTCACTTCATCTCGCCTTCTCTGTAATAAAACCACTTTTTCGTCAACAACACATGATGCTCAATACAAATGAGTCAATCAGTGGAGAAATAATACATTTGTTAGGAGAAAAAAAGTCAGTTTCTTGATTTCTATCTGTCACCAACCTGCTAGACCAGAGGCCATCAATAGGTGGCCCTCAATAGGCCCCCTATTTGTGGCCCCCGAACTGTTATTCCTTCACTCTGTGTTTTGGTCGGGTCACTGCGTGTTTACTGGGACTTGTCTCCATGTCAACGATACGCAGACAGGCTGTTACTGGGTCACTCAGAGTCCACTGCAGTTCGCATATTGGCACTTTGCCAGCTGTAGGACCCTAGAATGCACGAAAACGGTGTGTTCCAAGTTTGCAGCTCAAAGAAAAGTAGACGCTGAAAATCAGCGATTGAAAGAAGAATGGAGTGAAACTTTTGAATTCACTCACCATCCAACCAGCACAAGACCCATGTGCTTAATATGCCAGGAGACTATACCTGTGATGAAGATTCCCAATTTGAAACAGCATTTTAAGACGAAGCATAGGAATTTTGAAGAGATATTTCTTCAAAATTCAGAGGTAAGAACTACAAAAGTAAATGCACTGAAATCATTATATCAAGCTGCAAGCAGGACTCTTGACACATCTATGACACAAAAACACACAACAACATTTACAGTTGTGCTCATACGTTTACATACCCTGGCAGAATTGATGATTTCTTGGGTAGTTTCTGTTGTCATTATGATACAAAAAGACTAACCACAGTTTACAAACTGAACTTCTTCTAATTCGCACAAAATCTACATTAAACAAACTGCATTACTTCTCTATTCCCATCGACAACTCGCCCCTCTTCCCCTCCCCTCAGGTTAAGAGTCTGGGTGTCATCCTCAACAGCACCCTCTCCTTCACCTCCCATATCAACCACGTCACCAGGTCTGCCTACTTTCACCTCCGCAATATTAACAGTCTCCGTCCTTCACTCACTCCCTAATCCACTGCCATTCTTGTTCACAGCCTCGTCACCTCCCGTTTGGACTATTGCAACTCCCTTCTGTTTGGTCTCCCACACAAAACCCTCCATAAACTTCAACTGGTTCAAAATTCAGCCGCCCGTATCATCACACGCACCGCCTCCATCCACCACATCACACCCATCCTGCAACAGCTCCACTGGCTCTCCATCACAGACTGGATCAACTACAAAATACTTCTCCTCACCTTCAAATCCATACACAACCTCACCCCTCCATATCTCTCTGACCTCCTACATACTGCCACACCCGTCCGCACCCTCAGATCCTCCTCCTCCATCCACCTCACTGTCCCCCCCCCCCCCCCCGCTCGCCTTGTTACCATGGGGAGCAGAGCCTTCAGCCGCTCTGCTCCCCAGCTCTGGAACTCTCTCCCACCTGACCTCCGTAATACTGACCCACTCCCACATTTTAAATCCAAACTCAAAACCCATCTGTTTAAACTGGCTTACTCCATCTGACCACAACTCCACTGTCCATTCACTTCAAACTTTTTAAATTGTGTTTTATTTACTGTTTGTTATTCAAACTCTGTTTGTTTTTAATGTTGTAAGGTGACCTTGAGTGCCAAGAAAGGCGCCTATAAATAAAATGCATTATTATTATAATTAGTTGTGTGATAATAATTTGCTTCACCTAACCACTAACCATCAGTGAAAAAAAAATCTTTTCTCTTATCTTTCACATACTCTGAAAAACGGCCAAAAAAATCACAAATTCTGCCAGGGTATGTAAACTTTTGAGCACACATGTAGTTCATATTTTTGTTATTTTGAACGAAAAGGACATTTTGTTTTGAATATTGCAGTATTATTGCATATGGTCTGACTGACCTCATTAAATAGACCTTTGGCTCATTGAAACAATTATTTGTGGTCCTTTAAGATTTGTATTTGAGTACCCCTGCGCTAGTGTTACGGGTGTGAGGGTGAACCCAAAAGCAGCACACTGGAGCCCGGAGGAAACAGCAGGTAACAGTCTTGAAGCTGGTTTCACTGTGTGGAGGATCAGGCTGGAAACAGACGAGGAGCAGGCAAATCTCTTGGTCGGGGACAGAAGGCTGAGGTAGTTACCAGGGCAGAAACGAGGAAGGAAGGTCGGGGACAGGCAGGGTCGAAACCGGGAGATCAGTCCGAGGAAAAGTGCTGGAGAGTCTTGCATTTGCAGTGAGAACAATCTGGCACTGAGTGAGCTGAAACCGGGAATTAAATACTGGCAGCAGGTAATGAGAAACAGGTGATTTGTGTTGGCTTAATGAGGAGAGTGTGGTTCAGGTAAACGAAGGGGAGTGGAAATGTAGTGGGCTGAGAGGCTGAGCAGGTGTGGCAGGTGATAACTGTGACAGCTAGACCTTTAATAAAAACTGTGATGATGCTCCAGCTTTAGTTTAGGCCTGATTTAAGTCAACAAACCTACTTTAAAAATAAGTTATATTTGATGCAAACAGGAGCAGGTTTATTGAATGTCATATCTTCTTTACTATCTGTAACATCATAAGTGTTGAAAGTTTGCTGTGTTTTGACCTTGTGGGCTGCTGTATAGGATCAGCTCTCCAGACAGACCATCCCGGGGCTGTTTCATACCCAGGTCACTGCAGAATGTTTTTCCATCGCTGAAATACAGCTCAACACTTTGCAGGCTGTGATCACAGGCTTCTCTCCCACTCACATGCAGAGCCAAACCATGTGAGAAACAGAGGAGAGCTCAAAGAGTGCAAGGAGCATTACATCAGATAATGTTGAGGAAACTCTGGGGAAACTAAGCCTGCAGCTATTTCTATATTGATGTAATGCACTGTAAAATTCCAGGCATGTTAAACCTGAAGAGACCGCACTTTGTCCAACACAGAAAAGAAGACTAATGATTTGAAGTCGATGTGCGCGCTCCATATTACAAACTATGAATCAGTGTGAATGGTAAACTTTTTCCAGTGAGGATATGAAAGCATCTGTTTATAACACTGCATGATACAGACTCTGCATGCACAGCAGTCAGTTCTCTGTGTTTACGTGAGGGGCTGCATTCAAATGATCAGAGTTTTATTGCAGATGAAGCACAGACAACGAGTAACCAGTGATGTGTTTCAGGTTTCAGGTTGTGGGATATGACTCTGCAACATGTGCACTCCAACACGGTCTCAGCAGATGTGTGTCTAACATGAGTCTGGTCCTGCTGGAGGTTTCTGCCTGTTAAAGGAAGTTTGTCCTTGCATCTGCAACTCGCTAAATGCTGCAAATTGCTGTGCTCATGGTGGATTAAGATGAGATTAGACTGAGTCCTGTCTGTAAGATGGGACTGGATCTTATCCTGTCTTGATGTTGGGTCTTTGTTGATAATAGAGAGAACATAGAGTATAGTCTAGATCTGCTCTGTTTGTAAAGAGTCTTGGGATGACATTTGTTGTGATTTGGCACCATACAAATAAAGATTGATTGAATCTAAAGAGATAAGGATATGTTTTGGCACAATATTATTTAATATAGTTCAAAACAGAGCTTCACCAGTTGATGCAATACAAGAGAATGAAAGGATCTGTAGCGACTTATCGAGACAGCTGTTTCTCGTGTCCTTGCAGTCTTCCTGAGAGTGCCTACATTTACCACAATTCATAGCAAGCCAATGGACTAAAGCAAATACTTCAAAGTAGTTCACTTATTTAAAGAGTGGAGTTAAAAGTGTTCGATAACCGAGAGTTTTAAGAACAAGATCAGTCGAACTAGATCAACAGTGATACTTTCAGATAAGTTGAATTGAAGAAGCCAACGGTCCGGCTTGATTAGACACACTTCAGATATAAGGCTTGGTTAGGCAGTGTGATTAACTTGTGTGACTGTGGGAATTAAAGGCAGGTAAGAAGTGCTTCAGTTCATTGTGAGAGAGCAGAGACACCTGATTTATGAGTCATAGCCTGAAACCCACTGCAGGGCATGACAGTAGATTAGAATGGTGTTTAAGGGACTTATAGGCTTTCATAGAAGTGCAAACCCAACTTGTGGCGGGTTTAACTTTGCGCTTGTGTAATTAAATTGAAATATTAAGAGAACAGAGGCGAGGAAATCAAAGTGTGACACAGTGGAAGAGTTCAAACATGATCATAAGCAACATGTTTTACTCTTGTTTGAAGTGCTGTCCTCTGGGCTGAGTGAAAGAAGCTGTTTGGTCTGCAGTGTGGGCGGCCATATTGGTTTGAACCAAAGAATATCAGACGTAGAAGAACTTTACTGACACATGTTTGATGTGGATGGTGCTACAGCTGTATGGTTTTTTCTCCAGCTTGGCACAGGTAGACTCTGACAGTTTGGATCACCTGGTCCTGGGTGCTTTATATGCCTAAGTGTCACCTGCAGTAGTGAGAGGCATTTGAGATTAGGGACTGCTGCCTCTCCTTGAGGGGATTTTTGTGCTTTGGTTGTGTTTTTAATTAATTATTTGAGTTGAACTACACTACCAGTCAAAAGTTTGGACATACTGTCTCATGCAATGGTTTTTATTTATTTTAATTATTTCCAACATTGTAGATTAATACTGAAGACATCAAAACTATGAAATAATCTGGATTACATCAGTAGTCAAATAGGGCTATCCATTGTGTACTAACCCTACCTTGGAACAACACAACTGATGGTCTCAAACACATTAAGAAGGCAAGTCATTCTACAAATGAACTCTTGACAAGGCTCATGTTAATTAGAAACCATTCCAGGAGACCACTTCATGAAGCAGACTGAGAGAATACCAAGAGTGTGCAAAGCTGTCATGAAGGAAAAAGAGGGCTACTTTACAGAATCTAAAATATAGAACATATTCTGGTTTGTTGTTGTTTTGTGTGAATTAAATCATTCCATATATGTTCTTTCATAGTTTTGATGTCTTTGGTATTAATCTACAGTGTTTACAATAATTAAGATAAAGACAAACCCTTAAGTGAGAAGGTGTTTCTAAACTTTTGACTGGTAGTGCATGTGGAATTATTCAATTCAAAGTGTCATTTAATAATAATCCATGGTTTAGATTGTTGAAGGTGTCTTTTAGGGTCATTATGTGGGTTATTGTTAGCCCCAAAAGTCCACTGTATGGAGGGTCGTAACAACGGGCAGAAAGACTTATAATTGGACATTTGTGGATAATTTCTGAGGCTTTAGCTGTTATGGATAAAAAAGTAGGGTTCCCCCTTTAAAGAATGATATTGAGCTAATTATCAGGCTCCATCTGACAGCTTTGTAGCCTCACATTATTTAAAACTCAAAAGAAACTCCTTACTTTCTCACATTGGCGTCTTTGAAAACCTTCAGTGCTGCATCTCAGCCTCAGTCTTAAACGCTTCATTCTAGCTTCTCTCTGTTTAAACTCCTCCCCCCAAAAAACTGGACTCTGGAAGCCTCCTCCACTGTTGCCATGTTAAAAAGTTGTCGTCCTGTGTTTTAAATGACACATTATGAAATATAACTAGATGTTCTGGACCCCAAATCTGACCTGGAAAGTTTGTAAAGGGACAAAAAATCCCAAACAACATAAAAACCCAGACAAACCTTGAATCCCTCCGCCACATGTTTACTCACAGTTTGAAATGTTGCCCATGCTTAGTATTTCCGTACAAAATTTTAACTTGATATTAATGAAATAAAGCATAATACCACGTCTTTAATAATAGAGCATGCCCCTCACCTTCATCACCTTCACATGAGCCGAGCCGTCTCTGTTCAGGTCTGTATTCTGGCTGTAAACCGGAGACGCTGCAGCCACAGATGTAATCTCTTTTGGAAACTATTCTTTCAGAGGACTGCACACCACAGGGGTCAACTCTTCTTCTGTGGTTATAGATTTGACATCAGATTATCGTGGCTGTTGCCTTGGATACCTTAAGAGTTGGCATGGTAACCAATAAAGCGGACCTGTGAAGAGTTTACTGGAATAATCGGCACAACTTTGACCTATCAGATGGCGAGATTCAAACTCATGGCTAATGAAGTGGCACTTTACCTCATACACAATTACTGATCGACTGTAAATGAACCTTCCACTTCAGATTCAATTCAAAACTCATGTATGGATGACACTGTAGTGTGTGTGCGTGTGCGTGTGCGTGCGTGCGTGTGTGTGTGTTTAGATTTATGTGTGAATGCTTGACTCTAAGTTTTCCCACTGTGTAATCACTACACACGTGAACTCTGCTACAAGGTGTGTTCATGCCGGAGAGGAAATCCTGTTGTAGCCAGATTGGATGACCTCTGTAGTTGCAGCAGGATGAGAGGTGAAGCGCGACATTAAACAAACACACACTCTTATATGACCACATGTCACATGCTCATGATGGTGGGAGCTGGGGAGGGAGAGGCAAGGGCTGGGGAGGGTGGGCAAAGGGCTGGGTTTTGGAATCGTATCAGGCCTAGTCACACCTGTTTACACACACACTTAACACTTACCAGTGGGTTGATACCAACTTTTGTTCGACAGACCAGGACAAAACAAAGAGCGCTCTTTACCCTTTCACCCTTCTTTTTCTTCTTCTTTAGTTATTTTTTATTAACCTTTATTTTACCAGGCATAGTCCCATTGAGATACAAAGTCTCTTCTACAAGGGAGTCCTGGCCAAGACAGCAGCATTAAAAGTTTCACATTCAGAACAAGACAAAACATATAGTAACAAGTAACTATTACATCAGATCAGATGATTCTTTGTCCTAGTTTTTAAATCCTCCAATCAAATTAAACAATCCAGTTTTAGGTGAACTTGAAGCTCAGACCAAGATGAGGGAGCAAAAACATTAAAAGCACTTTTACCAAAACCTGATATGACCACATGTCACATGCTCATGATGATGGGAGTTAGGGAGGGTGGGATGGGGCAGAAAGGGTTTCTGCAATCAATCAATCAATCAATCAATCAATCAATCAATCAATCAATCAATCAATCAATCAATCAATCAATCAATCAATCAGACTTTATTTATAAAATGCTTTTCATACAATGATATTGTAACACAAAGTGCTGTACAAAAAAAATAAAAATAAAAAGACCCCCCAATCCCAGCCCCGACCCCTAAACCCACCCACAATCCCAAGGTGAAGAACACAATATATGCAACAATAATAATAAAAAATGAAAATAAAATAAATAAATACAAATAAAAAAATAATAAGTTGCTGAACGAACTGAGGAAATGCTCTCATGATATCTTAATGAGAAAACACTGGAGGTAAAATAAGATGTTAAAAATTAACACAAGAAATTTAAATCACCAAAATACAATAAATTTCTAAGATAATAAAACACTAAAATATTAAACCATTAAAAGAAAATAAGATGCTATACTTTAAATTAATAAATAAGATAAATTACTAAGATAATTTCTTCTTCTTCTTCTTCTTCTTCTTCTTCTTCTTCTTCTTCTTCTTCTTCTTCTTCTTCTTCTTCTTCTTCTTCTTCTTCTTCTTCTTCTTCTTCTTCTTCTTCTTCTTCTTCTTCTTCTTCTTCTTCTTCTTCTTCTTCTTCTTCTTCTTCTTCTTCTTCTTCTTCTTCTTCTTCTTCTTCTTCTTCTTCTTCTTCTTCTTCTTCTTCTTCTTCTTCTTCTTCTTCTTCTTCTTCTTCTTCTTCTTCTTCTTCTTCTTCTTCTTCTTCTTCTTCTTCTTCTTCTTCTTCTTCTTCATAATGTGGAAAGCCTTCATCTTTCTGCATCACCAGGCACTGTTACAGCAATGGAAAATGATGGAGTTTATTTTAAAGATCATATCACAGTTGCATGAACTTTAAGATTTCAATATTTGAAATCTTGAGGTGCCCTGGTTGTGAAATTCAGAGAGGATATTGAGACCACGTTTAAAAAACACCAACTCAGCTGATAGCTGATTCCAGTACAAATGTTTATTTCATTGCCTCGTAGTAATCTTCCATCCTTTTTGAGATGAAATATATATTAAAACTGTCGCTAGTTGTCCCTTCTTTTAAATTGTCACTGGAACATTTCTGACAAACAACATGTCGCTCATCTTTCTCAGAGATGGATTCACTTTCTTTAGTCTTTGGCCGTGAAAACAAATCACAGTTTGTCTTCTTCTCTGAATCAGCAGTCATGTGTTCTGGCTGGCCAGCATTGAACTGATACAAAAACAACAAATGCTCATTGGTTACTGATATCGGTTTATTTAGCACATGATTTCCTGATGGCTGGTGTCTGTCAGTAGACCGATACAGTGGACCATCACCACTGAAATTCGTGACTTGACCCATCCCAACTTGGAACAGGCAGAAACCTTAAGCTGAACCAGACTCGTGTTGAACAGCTCTCTGCCCCGACCAGAGGAGCTGAGAAAGGAACACAAAAAGAGAGAGATTAACAGAAATAGAAACAAACATACAGAGGAGAGGACAGGAAAATGGATAGAGCTGGAAACTGGAGGCACAGTGGGAAATGGCTTGTGACAAAGAGGCCAGGGCAGAGGTCAAACTCAGGGCTGCTGCTTTGAAGACTGTAACCTCTGCACCGGTGAAAAAATCACTGGAAAACAAATGTCAGAGAATGAAAATTTGCTTTAACTAACAGTTGTTATGTCTGTCTGCTGTTCTTCAAATTTCACACAGTACCTGTGTTTGTAACATACCTCTCAAAATATATATTCTTTAACCACAAAATTGGTGATAATTAATCCAAGGGTAGCCAAAAGCTAGCTTGAGATTCATCTGACTGCAACAAATTGGTGTGAAACTTTGAAAGCAACCTCGATCCGATGAGTGGAAATTATACATGCTGAGTGAAAATGTGTTTATTCCAAATGCTAATAATGTGATAATAAGGAAATAGCATTTTATTGTGATGTTGTGAGATTGCAATGACACAATTTACACAACGACTTTGTGTTCTGAAAAGATCTTTCATCTAACCAGACTTTTTTTCTCTTCTCTCTTTCTCTTCCATGTCGCCGCTGCCGCCGTTTGTGCTGATTTCATCCAACAAAGGTAAAAACATCTCCCTGTATTCATCTTAGTCTCACTGCATTCACGTTTGCTGAAACACGAGGGTGCCAAGTTTCCTCTTTCATTTCTGCTGGAGAGATCTGTTTCACTATTTTGCTATAGCTCCTGCTTCTATGAGTCTGTCATCATATAATACAGACTTATGCCTGCAATGCCAAAGTAATAGAAGAAGAATGTTTAATGTAAGCAATGCTTGTATAGTAATTATAAGGTGAAATGCATCTTTGGCAATGGAAACAGCTGTTTTTGCAAACACACATGACCCTTGGCACTGCAACCCACACAGGTCAAGTACGGTTTTACACTAAGTGCCCTCATGTTTAAGACGAGTCGACAGCAGTTTTCATGAGTGAGATAGAAGAGAGGAGCTTTGTGGAGAAAAAACTTAAAATGTTTTTTAAAAGTTTTTGGAACAAAACAAAGGATCATGGGAAACTGATGCTGCATTTTGCAGATCTGATGGTCAGTCCAATCAGAGACCTTGTTGGACTTTTAATGGAGCATGTTTCATAACTTACACATTCATAATAGAGACACACTGGAGATTTAGATCTCTGCTTTGCCAGTTTCAGTTTGCTCTTCCTTATTGTATTATCATCATATCCAGTAGCAGGGATCTGTAAGGTGTTTTTTACGTGACGCAGCAGCAGCATCATTAAAAAGTGAAAACTGTTTCCTGTTGCAGTGTGGAAACCAACTTTTCCTTGTCCTCCTGCTTCCTCCTTTTTCTCTGCAACACTTCAATTTGGTGTGTTTCAAACATCCCTCACATCTTTCTGTATCTGTGTACATCATTTCCTGAATCAAGACTGTGCGCGTCATGGAATATATTCCATGTAGTGTGGTCTAGGGGGGAGAGCCCTGAGATGAGGTTCTTCCTGTGTCTCTTTTGGGTATGGATTTTTAGGGATAAGATGTCTCAACCAATGAAGTTTGGGTAGTTTTATGGGGTCCCTGTAGTTTTAGGGCCAACCAATTGACCACCTTAGCATATTGGTCAAGTCCACTACTACCCTACAGTAACTCCAGTGGTCTGTCTGAGTCAGAGGTTGCATTAAAGTCTACTGTAATGTTGACTAACTGTAGGCAGAATTTAATTTAATTTAATCTGAGTTTATTTGATTTGGACAATACACATTAATCAACATTTCCACAGTATGCCTCAATGTATATATGCCCGAATTAGCTCAATTTAATCCGTAGTCCTCAGGCAGGTACTTACATAAAACACACAACAAGATTTAAAATGACAGGATACGATATGATGTGCTTTATTGTCCCCGTAGGGAAATTTGTCTTTGGCATCAGTATTGCACATGTTACCTGCTCCTTCAAAAACCACCACAATGACACAAGAACACATAAATAAGTAAGAAAAAATACAGTAAATAGTTCACATTCATACAACACAAAGCATAATCTTAAAGAGATAACACCATAACACTGTCCCAACCCTAACAGGCTATTTACTATTTAAAACTCTCATAGAGATAGGCACAAAGTTTTTATAATTCAATTTACACTCGCGGATTATGTACCTTCTTCCAGACATTAAAAGTTCATACTCAGAGTAAAGGATGTGCAACAGGTCTACAAGTATTCTCTGAGTCTGCCCAAGAACACACTGCTCATAGATGGCCTGTAGGGAAGGGTTGCCAGTCTTCCCTATGACCTTCATGGCAGTCTGCACTCTGCACCAGGCGAGAGAGTTTGATTTTGAGCTGAACAGAGAGGTTACCATACAATGCTGTCATCCCATACCTAATGATACTCTCCAGTACAGCCTGATAAAACAAACACATAGCCTGCTGATTCACACCAAACACCCTGAGCTGACGTGAAAAGTACAATCTTTGCTGTATGCGGGAACACAGGTTATCAATGTGGGTCACCCGGCTGAACTTAAAGGTGACATATCCCGCTTTTTTCATCAATATATATTGGTCTAAGAGGTCCCCAAAACATGTCTTTAAAGTGTATGCTCAAAAAAACACTTTGAAATCAGATTTTGGCATGCCTGAAAAGCCCTCTTCTTCAGTCCTCCTCCGAACACTCTGTTTTCCCTCTGACCACGCCCCCTCCGGAAGTGGATGTGTCCTCGGCTCTCCAGCACGTTGATCTAATGTTTACATGTTGGCTGAATATACACGGCTGCTCAGAGGTCGCGTTACTTCAACCCTCTGAATCTGATCCAGAATCTGATCCTGACGGAGAGGCGACTGCAGCAGGACCTTTCTGAACCATTGGTCACAGATTTAGTGTTTCTTGTTGTTTTATTTATCAGTATGTAGACATGTGTCTTGGTACACAGCTACGAACATGTAGCTATGTGGCTATGCTAACTAGCGCTAGCACTTATCCATGATAAATAAAAATCATCCACTAGATCTTCAAATCTGCAGACGTGGGGAGTAAAACCGACCTTTGTGTTTATTAAGTCAGCCTACAACTAGCATGCCTCCCTCCTAAGCTCCTTGTTAGCACACATTTGTGCAGGTAATGAAAAACGGAGGAGGGGTTGAGTTGTATTTTATACAGTCTATGGGCTGAACAAGCTCCGAGCTCTGACTCCGTGACAGACCGGATATTGTTGTTACGTAACAAAAACACGGAAGTCTGAGACGGCTCGTTTCACACACATTTACAGAAAGGTGGAGAAATCAAAACAGGGGCAGAATGGATTTTTTCATTCTTGGGGGGTTTGTAGACATGCCAGGGACACATATTTCAGGTAGAGAACCATTAAAAAGTCAATTTTGCATGATATGTCACCTTTAATGGATATCACAAGACAGTTAACAGGACACTACAAGAACTGACTTACTAATGCATTTTACATACAAAACGTACACCTTTGTGACATTCTAAAAACAGGATTGAAGGTGAACAGGCATCAAATGAGGAAACAGATTATTCATGTGTAGATGACTGGTTTGTGTTTAATGTTTAAGTGTTATTTAAAGGTACTGTAGTTCTCAAGCTCCCTAATGTGAGCTGATAGTTTGTTCCAGGACTGTGTGCCTCTGACAGACACTACCATTTGGCTGAATTTGGTGAAAAATTCCAGTGATGTTGTTCCAAATATCAGCACTCATGGAAAGCCTCTCGTCCAATCAGATTACTCGGCTGGAACTACTGCTGTATAAAGCGAAATAATTTAAGTAATGAAAAAGCAAAACCCGGGTCTACAGTGTGTAACCACAAACACGAGTTCCATCATCGCTCCTGTCGTCCTCCTAATCGTTTCACTGCTCCGAACACTGACCACAGATTCTGTCAGTTCCACATTAAAAAGGAACAAGCTGTTCAAATCTTAATCAGCTTTAGCTTTGACACAAACCACAACCTGCCAGCAGAAAGCAGCCCACCAGCTACATGTGGGATGTGATGCGGTTCCACCAACTTAGCCGTTTCTTATTTTTAGCCTCCGTCTGCATTATCATGTAAGCATGGTGTGTGGAAGATTTCACCGTGTGCGAGTGTTTATGCTCTTAGATCTCATAAAACAGTTATGATCAAGCACAAGGATTTACCTACACCCCTCTTTCCTTCAACCTGCCCTCTCTACTTAAATTATTGACTCCCTACACTACAAGGATTACTGTTGAGTGCGTGCCAGAACAGAGTGATACAGATAGCTTAATAATAGACTCTTTTCACGACTGAATCAAAGTGGGAGAGTTGCTCCTGTCTCTCTTTCTCCTTGCTTTACCTTTTGGTCTATTGAGGCAGCTGTCGGAGGAGAAATTGGTGTCTTTGGCTCCTCTGTGATTGATTTCTCGCTCCGTGTGGATGTTGATTGCGGGTGCAGCAATCTCGCAAGCTACAAGAGAGTGCTTGCATCTTGCCCTGAAGGTTTAGACACCATGACCTGATGTTTACTTCTGATGTTTTGGGTGAGCTGAAAACCCCTCCTGGCATTATCTGGTTAATTCTGTGTGTGTGTTTTGGCATTTATCCAAACAACAAAATTGACCCAGAGGTGCTAGAAGACATTATCTTATTATTTCAGGCCCTTACTGTCAAAGTGCGTCTGAATTGATTTTGTGTTACGTTTTTTTGTGAGACACTCATGAGCCTTTCATGAGTGGAGGTCCAGATGTCGTAAGTGGAATTGAATGTACCCATATAGTGCGTCCTTAAACCCTAAATAAGCCCAAAGCTTTTTAAATCTCCTCGCTGTGAGTGAGTGGATCGGCTTGATATGTGTTCACTGAGGCTGAGTGACCTTGTAGTGCAATTTGGAAGTTTTCCAGTTAGTGCCTACGTTTCTTCAATGTGTGTGTGTGTGTGTGTGTGTGTGTGTGTGTGTGTGTGTGTGTGTGGTTGTCAGCTGCTTGGCATGTGTTGTGATAATACTGTTTGACACTTTTAGCTGATGTCATACGCCGCCCCCTAAAGCCTTCATAAAATGTTATATAAAGACTTATTACAAACGTCTAACAATGTTATTGTGGTTGTTTGACACCCACCATTACTTTACTGTTTATGTAACCTTTTAGTAAACACACTGAGCTGCAATCACAGGACTCAAACACACACACACACACACACACATCCTGAGATTCAAAACCACCGAAGCTAAATATAATGAAATAAGCACTTATGGTCTTGAGCGTCATCACACATGTTCTCACGATGTACCAGAGCTTCAACACCTGATGATCTCGGCACCCTTTAGTGTCAGATTGTCATGTGCACGGCTCCACAGCCAAGTTAAGTGTTTGCAACACTTCTAACACAAAGGAGTCAAGTGAGCTTAAACTTCTTGTCAAACTGAATGTGACACAATAATGATCTCAACTCAACTTTATTGATATAGCACCTTTCATACATACAAGCATGCAAGCCAAAGTGCTTCACAGAGAACAGAGAGACAGAAAACAACAGAAATGGTACAATGATAAAAGACAGAATCATAGATAAAATACCTAAAAATAAAAATAAAATCAATCCAGTGAAATTAATAAAATAACTAAGAGTAGAAAGCAAAATTGAAAATCAGTAAAGGTTAAAAATATCAGATAAATACAATAATTAAATAGATTAATACATAAATAAGATAAATAAATGTTAAAAGAATGATTATAATGATCTCATGATTGATTTAGCAGAACTGTCTTAACTGGACATGTTCAGTGCTATAAGTGCTCAGTTAAGTTAACGCACCAAATTATCAATCAATCTTTATTTAAATAGCACCGATTCACAACAAATGTTTACAATAAGAATCGGTCTAGACCGTACTCTGTTACATCATTAACAAAGACCCAACATCAAGACAGGATAAGATCCAGTCCCAAATTAATACATTCAAAATTAATTAAATACATAATAATAATAATAATAATAATAATAATAATAATAATAATATCATCATCAAATATCATCATATTATTATTCTTATTTTTATTTTTATTATTATGAATAAACTACTTTTCTAAACAAAGTTACAAAGTGTTTCACAAAAAAAACAAGAACTACAAGAAAAAACAAAATAACTTTAAGATCCTAAAGAATGCAGAATTTCACAGTTATAAAAGCCTTTTAAAATAACGTTTTAAGAAGAGATTTAGAATGACAGACACATTTAACACGCTGGATTTCAGCAGGTAGGTCATTCCAAAGTGTAGGAGCTCAGACTTCAAAAGCTTCAAGAGCCCTTAGTCTTCAATCGGGCTCTGGGAACAACCAGCAAACCCATATCAGCTGATCTGAGTGAGCAGGCAGGTTCATTAGGAGTGAGAAGGTCAGTAATATACCGAGGAGCCGGATCATGTAGAGCTTTAAAAGTTATTAATTCAATTTCTAAATCAATACAGAAATGAACAGGAAGCAGAATAACTGCACTGACATGAAAAGTCGACCCTGATTCTAAGTAGACTCCTCCTTTTTATTACTTCTTCTGAAAAATACTTTCTGATGACTAAATCTTTTTTATAAGGGAGAAAATTCAAGGTAAGGTACAATGTTCTTAACTCAGGTGAAATGATGTTTCCTTTTAAAAATATGCTCATGTGTAAATGAAGCACTAACGGTTACACTTGTGTTCATTACATTGCCTAAAATGTATTAAAATGTTTGGGAGATTTCAGCACTAACAGTTGGTTTACATCATTAAAGTAAATAGTCTCCAATGAAAGCCCCAAACACCTCTGTCACTGTCGCTCTGACTTTTATATGCATTTTACTGTTTAAATATACCCTAAGTTAGTTGATTGATAACCTCAGATATTTGTGTTTATTGCTGCTCTTGTGTGTTTTGTTTCTTAAGAGAGGTGAGGTCCTTTGTATAGGCCTGGTGGCTTCTTGACCTCTCCTGACACACCCTTCCTTTTTTTAATAACTTGATTTTATGCAATCTAATAAGTGTGCATATTAGTAAATAAATGTATAAATAAATGCTCTACACAAAGTCCCCTGACTTGAAAACACACCAAAACAAGAAGTCAGAGGACAACATCCAGAAATCATGCCACAGACCGTTGTACGGAGTCGCTCTCAGAGCTTAATTTTTTGAGCTGGGGTTGAAAACAGGCTGTTATCATGCAGTGCAATACATCTAAGCTTCAACTTCATTGTTGTAAATTGGTCAGCTCAAGAGCTCACATGACTCGCATTCAGAAAAAAAGATCAATTTAGTCCTTTTCTGAGTTAAGCATCAGTTTGTGTGTAGGCACTGGAAAAGACGCGGATATCTATTTCTCAAAGTATTCTTTTCAATTATGTCGTTCTGAAGAAACTTAAATAAAGAGGAGTCGTATGGAAAAAGACGAGCACACACACATCATCTCTCCATCTCTGCCTTTTGTCTTCGAGGATTCAAGTGGCGTATTTGGGGAGAGGGAAGGGGAGATAAAAGACAGAGAAAGATGAGAGACTTCAGCAGCAGAAGGAGACGATGAGATTGAACAGAAGAGCGACAGAAAGATGATGGAGGGACCAAGAGAGAGGGAGAGAGGGCGAGGGAATTTAAAACAGGGATATCGGGGAAAGAGATGATGCGAGGTGACAGATGATGACAGAGTAGGAAGATTTCCAAATGATGGGATGACATGAAAGCATGCGAGATGATGAAGATGAGGCAATGTGTGGGGAAAGATGAAAACATGTGTGCAGTAAGCGAAAGATCACAGAGGGTTTGATGTTAGAGGAAGATGAAGCAAACCAGAGAACATAAGAATGGAATAAATAGATAATGAAGAATAGGGAAAATTAGGGAATATAAAATTTTGAAGGAGAGGAAAAAGTGACATGAGCTGAAAACAGAAGATAGAGCTACATATGTGAATACCAATTTCAAAGAAAGGATGAACAGGAGGAAGTAAAACAAGATTTTAAAATTTCAGATGTAAAACTTCTGAGAGAACCCAGAATACACGAGGGAGGTTTTTCAGCGACTCACTTCCAAGTTGGTTCAACTAAAAATTTAATTCTGACTAGTCGACTAGTGTAGCCTTTTAATTGAGGTTCATCAGTTCATCAACTTTTCAGTAACAACATTGGAAGCTATTTTAATGCTGCTAATGCTATTCCAAACTAACAATGTGGAATACTGAAATGTATATATTAAAATCCCAGTCATGAGAAAACTACCAATAATAGACTTTCAAAACAATAACAGGCATAGATTGACATGAGTAGGCTGGTAATTGGCTTGCTTGCTCCAGCTAGTGAAATCTGACTGTCGCAGTTGTTATTAAAGCCAGTCATTGGTCGGGATGTACAGAGGTGACTAATACCAAGTCATTTCATTTCAATTTTGATGAGCCAACTAAACTATAGGTAAGAAAACAGCCAGGAAACTGACTATGTGAGCACAATCGGCCAAACAGTGTGGGTAAACCAGTGTGGCTACCACCAGTATCAGTCCTCCTTGCAGGTGCTGTTGTGCAGTCCTCTGGTCAATGTTTGAGAGGGGTCCAGCTGCAGCCGACTCTCTTGAAAGCTCCACTCTGAGATCCCCTCCACCGCCAGAAGGAAGTGACGTCAGGATTAAGTAGGGTAGCAAAGGGGTGGGAAATTTCCAGTAAATTTCCAGAAAGTTTCCGGTAAATTTCCCTGGGAAGTTAAGCTGGGGAATTTTGGATATATTCCAAATTGGAAACTTTCCATGGGAGTTATGGGAATTTATGGGAATTAACTGGGAATTGAGGGGAATTTAATGGAAAGGTATCATGTCCAAGCATAAATATTTGTTTTGTTATAAGCTGACATCCCCATTCAAAATGTTAAATGCAAAGAGCCCCTCTCCCTTCAAAAAAGTCCCATTCAACATGCAAATAAAAAAGCATCTTCCCTCAAGCTTCTCAAGCCCAGCCTCTGCATTTTTGCTAAACCCTCTCAGGCAATGGGCTCTTCCTGGGTCTCATCAATATCCTCTATGTCCACTTCCTCAACATCCAACTCCGACTCTTCCTCTTCAGTGTCACTGTCCAGCCATGTTGAGGATGGCTCTGTGTCAGGCTGTCAGTGTAGGGGGCGAGATCTCAATAGCCCTGCAGTAAGCAGTGTGCTATGTGCATGTGATTGAGGAATAGCATATATATTTGACTGTACTTGCATGAAATCTGGTTGTTTTAGTCAGGATTATGCTGAAATATATTTCCCCCAACTATATTTAAGTTCCATGTTAAAACCCAGCCTTCAATTTATTAAATTCCTGGTTTATATTTTTGCAACCCTAGGATTAAGCCGACTGAGAGTGGAGGTCTGCAGCTGGACCACTCTCGGTTTCTCTGCGTTTTGATTACCTTGGTTAACCTGATTCCTCATCAATAGTGTTACATTGTAAAAACAACGTATAAAATGCACGTCATCAATAACACAACATAAATTGCTGGGCACCTCCGTTTGGTGTAATGATCTCGACCATTTTCAGTCCTATCACAACCTCTGTGTTTACATTCATTGTCGTTTTAACCGTAAAACAAGGGTAGAGGTAGGAGACATTCAAAATTTAAAGATTCACAGCAATATGATTAACTTCATATTACATGCAACACATGAAGGTAAAATATGTTAATTTAAGTCAGTTTCATGATAACTATTTTACGGTTATTTAGTTAGAGTTATTTTTATATGATGGTGATTAAAGTGATTCCAACAGTCCAAAGCGAATTGTCTTATGCTACGATATCTAAATGTTCAAGACGTTGTTTTACGTTAGGCAGGCATATTTCATCATGTGCAATTTGACTTCCATCCGACGATAGAGGGGGAGGAGCTGGAGGTGGAGGAGCCTATCAGACGGCTGAGACCGCAAAGTAGGGTTAGATTTACGTCACTTCCGTCCTACGATGGAGAGGAGCTTCCAGTTCATGTTGGAGGAGCCGCTGGAGGTCTGTTTAACCAGACACAGCCCACATACAATTTTATCCCTATTTTCAAGTGCCAAACCACGGCGGGCTACAAGATGCCATCTATCATCTTGTGCTTGTTTACATTTGGGTAGTAGAGCATTATAGCATTACAGCAGTAACCATTAACCAGAGCTGCAGCCCCAGTTGGTGGCAGGGGGTTGCAATACAACTTAGCACACTTACACTTACAGCATATGACTGGTAATCAATAAAAAAAAAAAATTGACAATTATTTTCACAGACTAGTAACTCTAGCATGAGTGACAAGGTTTCATTGTTTAGCTGACTTAACATACATCCATAGTCATCAGCAGGAAATAGATAGAACTAAGAAGCCTACTTCTGTCCTGCTCTCTCTAAATCAAGGACCAATTTTTCTCGGAATAAACACACATTTTGAAATGAAGCCTTATTTTATGCTGTTATTCTAAACAGCACAAGTACCATACAAAAGCATCAAAACAACAGTCGAGGAGTTCTCAAGTGTTATTCTGTAACACTTAAAAAAATGTAAGGATACGTAAATATTTCAGAGTTTGCAGAATGAAGAGGAAAACAAAGAAAGTTCGATAAATGGAGGAATAGCTTTGAGCAAGGTTGCAGAAACAATGAAAGGATGATAGTAACACACAAAGGATGTAATAAGAGTGAGATGATGCAGAACCACGCAAATGGAAACACTGGAAAGGAAAAAGGTAAAGACAGAAAATGGCAACTAATGAAATCATTTCAAGACACGGAGGTGTAATAAAGACAGACAGGCAGAGGTGCTTTGGAGGGAGTAACAGCACCAGAAACTGAAGAAGAAAGAAACAAGAGCTAAAGGAGAGAATCAGAAAGTTGGAGTGAATATCAGATTAGTCTATATACAGTTTATAAAAAGTGTATGAGAGTCCTGTCCAGCCAGCAGATGTGTTCCCTACCTGGAGGTATTAAAGAGAGTGTTGTATATTGGAGTGGCCCTTGCAGCTGTGGACTATTGATTCTTGTGCTTAAGCCTGGCAGCAGGTCCTCGTACTCTGTGTTTGACTAGAGTGAGTTTGCTCAGACACACTTATCTCTCAGCTGCTGTTCTTCGAATGCAAACATGCCTCACCGTTCTCTGGCTTTTTGCGGCGTGCTGCCAACCGAGTGTGTAAATGGATATTTTGCATAATTATATTTTTCACTCGGGGCAGGGGGGGGAGGGTAAAACAATAAAACCACAGATATATTACTGAAAATGAAAATGACGCGCTGCACTCTATGTACTGTAAATGTGACATCAGGGTTGGCCTGGAGGGTGAAGGCGCACATATGCTGTCATGCCCCAGACACACAAACACACACATGAATAATGAGCACACACACCGACACCCTTTCTGTCTCCTGAGACTCTCTGCTGTGTCCATGTACATGTGGACTGAGAGGAGATGCTGCCAGATGTGGATGCAAATGAACAGCTGTTACTCAGCGCTACAGCTGCCCATCTTGTTGCCCTGACACCCCCGTTGTTGCCTTGGCAACTGGAACTTAGGCCAACATACGTTTTCCACTTTGGAAATCCTCCCATTGACCATCTTCATGGGCGGCCATTTTTGGACGCCATGCTCAGATTGGAAAGCTTAGTTGTGTTTATTTGTCAGAGCACTTGGTTTGCAAATTGTTGATATTTCAGCTCATCTTAATGGATCAGCAACTGAAAGAACAACGTAAAGTGAAAACCAGTCAGTTTAGTCCTCCCTGGATTACAGGTTGTGGAGCAGGCAGGGATTTAAAATGAAGCCATGGCTGTTTGGATGGAGTCTCTTCTCCTTGTTCTGCCAAGCTAATGTGAGCTGCACCTGCAGGTCACTGGTGTTTGCAGCTTCAGGCTCTCTGGCAACTAGCTTAGCAGAAGTGTGTTGTTTGGTCAGGTGCTTTGTGAGATTAGAATTACTTGTCTTGGCGGTGGAGAAAGTTTTCCTTCCTGCACAAAGACTGCTCACCACTTTATTTGTCTCCTTTACTTCAAGGAGAGAAAGTAATGCTTGTACTTTCAAGACAGAGAGCTCAGGCCTGAATGATCATCAGCCACTGTGTGTGTGTTTACAGCCACTATATTCTTCCTCCACAGGATGTGGGCTATTGTGCTGACGTGGGTGTAACCTCGCCACTGAGTCAGATCAATTATCACATGTGTTGAAGTGGTCGGCTAATTGACATACAGTAACAATTAACGGCTCCTTGTAAATTTCTGTAATTGTACAATACACTGCTAGTTACAGCAAATAGTAGTACAGTTACTTTACACTGGCTATATCCAAGTAAAGCCATCAGCTTTGTCTCAATCCAGGAGAATCATCCTTCAGAGGGCGCATTTGAATTCTTGTTGCGTTACAATGGTGCGTTGAACACTGTCACATTTCAATGGCTCCTTCAAACACAGCTAACAAACAAAGGGTGCATCAGGAGTATCCTTCATTGCCCAACATCTCCTGAGATGCTTTGCACGCCAATTCACATGAGATAGCAGACTCCCAAGCAGCCAAGTCATTTAAACATTAGTATTTGGTTTCAACTCTGTAAAGTGAGCGATACAATTGTTAAGAAAGACAGACTCCTTGAAACTTGAAAAATAAATGTTATTGATGGTTACGTTTCGAGACAAGGGGGGGACTTTGTGACGCAGGTGTAAAGGATGGGAACAGTTGGCAATGCAAGACTAGACTAGACTTTGTCATGCCAGTTCAGCCTGAGCTGTCTCCGCTGGCTATGAAGGCTGAATCCTTTGCAAGCTGGGTCCTTCGGAGGATCCTACCCCTGAGTTAGGACACAGCTGTTGTCTAATGAGAGCTAATGAGTATATCAGAAACGCTGATTTAACTTAAAGTATGTCTCAATCTTTGCATAGTTTTCACCGTCTGTTGTTGTACATTTTGGGCCGATGGTGATGTGAGCTAGCTTATTTCAACGTAGGCTGTTTTCAAAACCGCTTACTATACTAGCAGTACGTACTGATTTGTGCAAAGTTCAGTTTGTAGTATGTGAAAAAGAGCAAAATCTGCAGTATGACAAAAACTCCCCGGATGTCTACTGATTTGGGAAAAATTCACAGTATGCATCTGACCATTCTCCCTCGCATACTGTTTCCCACAATGCACAGTGCTTGTTCCACTTTTTCTTTTTTCTTCTTTTTTGAAGGGGGGAACTCTGTTTTTATGTGCTGTGAAAATTATGAAATTACATATAAACCACTTCTTAACTTTTTAAATCATAAGTGATGTTAAAGAAGCAGTTTCTCTATCAGCTTGGCCGTTGTTTACTCCCGCTTTTCGAAACTGGAAATCCAGTGACGTCTTGTTCAGTATCCTGCAGAACAGATCCAACAGAACAGTCATACTACAGACTAAAGTCAAACCCAGTATGTAGTAGGCAGTAGGTACTGTCTACTACATTCGTAGGTAGTATGTAGCAGGCCGTTTCAAAAACAGCCGTAGACTAGTAACTGGCTAAATGCTAACTGTATCTGCTGTGTTTGAGTTTTCAGTGGCTTAACAATTAAAAAATCTGTTGCTTCAACAGTAACATGGACAACATGCATTACTATTAGAAGAAATGTACACTTCCCCTGACAGTAGTGGTAAAAGATTAAATGATATTGCTAGCTATTTCACCTTAGCGGTCATTTAACTTGGTACTCAGTTATCAAATATGTTGTGCTACATGGAAATAAGGCTCGGTATCTCTCTGGAGTTTCACTACTTATTGTAGTTTCAGGTGAAAAAGGTGTCCTATAAGAGTTACATTATCTACCATAACATTAGCTAGAAGTTGTTTCAATGCAAAGTCATGACTTTGTTACTGTTTTAAGAATATGTAGTCTTTGTCCCCTGTGTGGTTTCAGTCACAGGTTAATCAGGGAAATCTGATTGGTGAGATTTCAGTTTATGGAGTAGGCTGTGTGAACAGTACAACCTTCACCTGAGCACATCTTTGGAGGAAAATAGCCTCTGTGTGAAAATGAATGATGTTGAATTCTGGTTCAAGTCCTGCCCACTGATGTCAGTCCTCAGGGAGCTGGTTTGAGAGGGAAGTTTTAGCATTATACATGCAGCTCATGTTGTGTGTATGGTGTGTGGGAGTGTGTAAAAACAGGCTGGCGATGTAATTAAGTACATGTCCTGACAGTGAAAGTGTGAAATTGGAAGTATTACAGATAAATGGAAGGAGAAGCAGCAGCAGCATTATGATGGAGAAAGAGGAAGAAATGAAATAATGGACATCCTGGTGTGGAGGCAGACTCACTTACAGACTGAGTGATTGGCCAATGAACTGGCACAGACAGACTAATGGCCAAAGGAGAAGATAGAGGCTGAGAAATAGGTCTTATATGCACCCAGTCAGTCTTCAGGAAATAAAGGAAACAGAGCAAGGAGCATGCTCACAAGTGTTCACCTAATAATGAAGGCATGCTGGGAAATAAAAATACAACACTCCCAATTTTGCTCACACACTCCTCTTTGATGCACCTTTGAAAATAAATGCTTGCACACACTCACAACAGGCAGACTGCACATTTTGAATGGAGTGAAAAACATTCCTCCACAAGGTGTGTGCGTGTGTGTGTGTGTGTGTGTGTGCGTGTGTGTGTGCGTGTGTGTGTGTGTGTGTGTGTGAGAGGCAAGGATTAAACAGATGGAGATGGGGGATAGAGGGGGGTGCTCAGGGAGAGAGAGAACAGAGAGCAGAGGAACAGGAAGCCCAGCACTGCAGCTAGCGTATCCTCAACAGGGCACAAAAACACTCTGACAACTGCATATAGAAAACCCAAGGTTAAGAGGAGACAACAGAACAAATTACAGGATGTACCTACATATTAGATCACTGATTTGTGGGTCTGAATTACATTGATTTGATCACCCTCTGACATGTTATAAGATGTTCAAAATAGCCATTAAAAGTTAGATTTGAAGTCTTAACATATTTGACATCCAGTTAGGTTCAGACAACTAATGTTAGCATTTTAACATTTGGTTATCTAGGACCATACACTTTTCCAAGCATCATTGTAGTGGGTTGAAGGCGACTTATCATTTACTCGTAACCTATTGATAAGAAACTAAATACACAAAGAACAGTGTAAACTGGAGGGACATTGTGGCATATTCATAGACTGTATAAATAACGGACGTAGTATCTGTGACGTCACCCATCTGTTTCCTGAACGCTGTTTTGAAGCCAATCGACGGCGGGAGCCATATTGGATATGCTGAACTCAACCTAACTCTAGCTAGAGTGAGGTAAAGAGGCAGGCCTTGAGTCTCCTTGCTCACAGCTACAGTGTTCGTGCCTGTCAATCAAATCAGCTGTGCCTCTCATAATGGAAAACTTGTAATCTTAATATATGCAAAACTGGTGGTGTTATGATGGTGTTATCTTGCCTCTGGATGGGACAGTGATCTCTCTTCCATTATTCTCCTCCTCCACTTGATTCCTCCTTCAGCACAAGGCCGGAAAAGACCAGGCAAGGTGTCGCCAACTCAAGCTGAGAAGCATCTTGTCGTGTTCAAGAAGAACGTACAGGAAATGAGCTGTTCAGACTACACTTGTTTTTTGGACCAGGCTGTAAACATGTTTATTTCTGCTGTAAAGATTGGCTTCTTTGAATTGGGGTGTATGTGGTTTCCGGCACTTCCGGAGCCAGCCTCAAGTGGACACTCGAGGAACTGCAGTTTTTAACACTTCCGCATTGGCTTCAATTCTCACGGCTCGCGGCTCGCGGCTGGAGGTTGCCGCTTGGTCATATTTTAAGGAAGACTAATTCATAACCCAATGGCAATCATACATACATAAGATTGGATCTGACAAATTATTACCATTGAACCACTTCCCTCCAATTAAAAAAGTGAGAGTGAGAAACACTCAACTTAACCCTCCTGACTTTTATCAGAATAGCGTGTTTATAGCTGAATGAAATGATGCGTCTTACCATTTACCCTGAAACTTATCTCTCTGTTCTTCCACACTTTCCTCTCCATTCCCATCTCAGTTCTTCAGATGAGTGTAGAAGTGTGGAAATGATCATGTTTTGTCAGACTCCCTCTGTTTGTAGCATTTATACTTCACACCCGTGGTGAACTTCATGGCCTCTAAGTGATTATGGTGACAGAGAAACTTAATTAAATATTTTCTTAGCACTTTTTTTTTAATGTTGATCTGACACCAGCTATTTATTTTTTTTTTACAATAAGTTTGGTCTGAAGAAAGGTTATTTAACACTTCATTTTAAAAGCTTTGATTAAAGGCAATGCTTTTTGAAAGCTTGTATTAAATACTTTATTCAGTTATCTCTATAAAGTAAATTCAAGGTTTTTTTAAAGCAACCTCATCAATAAAACTCACAGAAAAAGTCTCCTTTATGCCGACTAATGGGCATTCAGTGAAGTTATACACTGCACTTTCAGAAAGATGTGACAAATATCGGGCAGTAGGTGCTTCGCTTCCACCTGGTGTGAAAGCTTCACAGCAAACAAACCAACAGCTCCAGATTAGATCTCAACTCTGTGGGGCTCTAAGCCACAACACACAACCAGCAGGGATTAAAAACCTGATTTCCCAGGACTGCTCGTAAAGGTGGAGTATTAAGTGAAATTGGATTCCAATCCTTTCCTGTCTGTATCAGTGGATGTTAAAATACACCTCACTGCTTTCAAAAAGATGCAAGTTTGATGCACCTGGAGCCGCCTGCAGATACCTTTAAAGATATTAAGACAGGTAGACGCAGAGCTCATACTGCAGTCTAGACACAACCTTGCGTCTGGCGGCTGAAGTAGTGACACGTGTTGCACACAGATTCACAAAAACAGACGTGACTCTCATCTTATCGCAGCAGATATCTCCTATGTGGAGGGATTCTTCGCAGGAATACAACACTGACATGAAGAAGGACGGAGAAGTTGGACATTAATTATACAAGAAAATCAAACTTAACTGAAGCTTTACCTAAGCATCACTTTGGCACACAGCCTTCACTCTGTGGCTCCAAGTTAGATTATTGACTCTGTTGATTGCATTTTGACAAAAATCAATAGAAGTCTCTTTCCTCAACACTTTCACTTCATCATTCCTTCACTTCGTCATTTCACCAGCGAATGAAGAATACGAGATGTGTGTGAAGGTGAAAGCCAAGCATAACGCTAACCTGTAGAAGAAACCCAACACACTTGATTCATTTACAAACCTTTTATGAACAGACGTGTATCAAAACAGCTGTTTTCAACAGCTTTGTTGATAGGTTTATGTTTTCAGCAAACATTACCAAACATTTTGAGTACAAGCATCTTAAATTAAAGATCCTGTGAGGAGTTTTAACCCGGTACCTGGAATACTGATGCCTCTATATGACCTCCAAAAGCAAACAAGACCATCAGAGAGAACCAGACTATTTCTAAGTTGTTGTTACATGACTGTAAACTCTGCTGCATGGTTGGTGTCACCAAATATTCCATATAAGTTATATTAGACATTAAAAGTAGAGCAGATAGGGCGCTGGTTGGCCTGGCGGTTCAATCACATGCCTCATAAGTCTAGAGTCGTCATCCCAGCAGTCTAAGCCACGCCCCTTTGCTTCTTTCTGCATTACGTCTCTCTTAAGCTGTCCCATCAGTAAAGGCAAAAATGCCTAAAAATATAATTAAAAATAAATATTTAAAGCAGAATGAGATTGCATGTCAGAAAACATGACTCACAGATGCAAGGACAAGATCGGCAAATAAATTAGTCATCCTGCTCTGTCCACAGGGGGCGCCAAAACCGACAACACAGAAGTTCTTCACAGGAGCTTTAAGGGTTTGCTGTTCTCATCTGTTTTTATATTATTGTAAATTAAATATCTTTAATATTTAATCCACGCAGATAAATACATTTTGGGCAGCTTCTTGGATAAACCAGATACTTTAGGAGGTCACTTTATGCTCATGGATCATTTACAGTCCTTCACTGTGCCGGAGCGGAAATGACACATGTTGACCTCAGTTCCACTCCGATTCCTTTTAGGAACTGAACTGTTGACCTGAAGATAATGGACAAACTGAGCATACACATTTTACCATGCACTTATCCACTTACTGATAAATGGTAAGCTACTGAGAGCTACGATGTACACAAGTTTATATCTATCAAAACTTTTCTTTGCAGCAGATGAGAGCACTGAGAGCAGAACTCCACTCCACTTCTTTGAAAACAGGAACTTTTTGTGATCATGTCGAACAAATAGAAAAGTAGTTTACATGAATATCTATTGAGCACACTCACAAGAGCCACTCCACGATATGAGACAAAGTCCTCACCTTCTTTGTTGACACTTCTGCTTTTGTAGACTATGATTATTTTCAATCTGATGTTTATAATCTTCTCATTTTTTTCAGTTCCCAGTAGATATAAAACTCTTCAGTGTTGTTTTCAAGACTGGGAAAATAGAGAGGTTCACTAGATCACCTTTATAGACTCTTCCTAACTTGATAAAAGCAGTAAATGTCTGTTTGAATTCAACGCAAACATGAGGAGGATGAAACGTGTTACATCTGGTCAGTAAGCCAGTATCAGTGCAGACTTCACTGTTGTAGGTTCTAAAAACCTACTCTTACCCCATACTCACCCAGGACTTCCACCAGATCTGTGTCTGGTCAGTGTTTGATCTGCTGCCATCCGGCTCCTTGCTCTCCCGTCTGTCAACACCCATCAGTTGCATTTTCAGAACATAGCTTGGAGCAGGACCGCCGGGCAGCTGTAGTCATGTGACCGAGGTTTTCCTGCAGTAATCACTGAATCAAAGATTCTCCTCCTCCTCTCCTCATCCATGTTGTCTTTATGGTCCTCTGAAAACCTCTGACCTGTTGACTCCAGGCCTGGCTCTTTTCACTCTGACCCACTGGATCCAATGGAGCGGATCCAGTGGAAGTTAACACATTGACTAGAATAGAAACCTATCAGATCTGGTGCTGTGATGGATCAGAGGTAGACCGATCATGGATCCTGTGGAATTTGGCCATCAGAAGTTTTAAATGCTACTCAGTGTTGCAGGAACTCAACACAAACACACAAATTGAAGGGAAGGGTGAAGGGAGAGGGTGGAAGTCAAGAAGTCTCCTCATCTGTTTGCATCATGTAATTAGTTGATTTTGAATGAATTATTTGTCATGTGTGTTGCTCATACCAGGCCTGCCTCTTCCATCTTTAATTCATAGTTGTTTGATAATTCAAGGGGTGAACGGGTGAGTTTATTCAGATTCAGGGATTTACCCTGAAGCACATCTCTTGGGGATTATAGTGACAGAAAATCATCTGCATGATTTGTTTGAAAAACGAACTGTTGCCTTTTACAAATGAGATAGCTGTTTATGACCCTGCACCCCAGAGTTACATATCTGATGAGCATATAAAACAGAGGCAATCTTATTTTATTTCATTTTACAGCCTGGAGACATCATGTGAGTAGTTTGACAGAGATTTACTGGCAATGACACCATGCAAGATGTAAATATAAACCAAATGTCACTCAAGACTCCTCTGAACGATACGAGTTCAGCTGTATTATTAAATATTTATAATAATGATTTGAAGTGTGACAGGTAAACGTCCAGTGACGATTGTGACCTTGGTTCTTTGGGTCAAAGGACTATCTGTCCACACAGTTACACACTCCAGATGTAAGGGATTATTATTTGATGATTGATTATTTATTAACTTATTCAGTGACATCCTTATCTGTTCTGGGTTTGGTGGATTAGATTTTGGGTCCCAAACATCAGTCAATCATCAGTCTTTATTTATATAGCACCAAATCACAACCAAATGGTATCTGAGGACTCTCTCCAAACAGAGCAGGTCTAGACTGTACTCTGTTATATTATTAACAAAGACCCAACATCAAGACAGGATAAGATCCAGTCCCCTCTTACTGACAGGACTCAGTCTGATCTCATCTTAATCCACCATGAGCAGAGCACTTTGCAGCATTAAGCAAGTTACAGTTGCAAGGACAAACTTCCTTTAACAGACAGAAACCTCCAGCAGGACCAGACTCATGTTAGTCACACATCTGAAGGTGAAGTGAGAGATTATAGTGGTGAGACATACACCTACATTTCATAATTTGTCATTGTAAATAGAGAAACATGACTTTGTACTGTGGCATGACTGTAGGAGGCTTCCAGAGAGCTGGGTTCCCAGGCTCTGGGCGAGGTGGGGCCTTAAGAGATAACTGAAGTGAAGCGTTTCAGACGGAGGCTTAAATGAAGGTATTACAAGACACCAGCCTGAGGTAGTTGGAGAATGTTTGGATGTAAATCATGTAAAGCTGCTATAAAGCTATCAGAAGGACAATATAAGGCCTGAAACTGGCACACATGAATCTGAGGGTAGCTGATAGCTGGAAGCCCAAACTGCATCTGACTGCATCTGAATGATGCGAAAGCACGGCCATCACATCTACGCCTTCATCCAACAGGTAACCATGCTTGGAGAGAGAGCCGTGCTTGTTTACTTTGAATAACTTTCCATTTTTATTGCAATAAATTCAGACTTTTGCAATGTGTGCTTTTATTGCGTACACTCTTGTTGCAATGTTGATAAAATTGTGATTTATTGCGAAGGCCTGGTGAGGATCTCACGGTGTTGTTTATTCACCACACAGGTTATTTCTCCTCAACGTAGCTCGTGTCTGCAGAATATGTACCAGGAAATGTTTGGGGCACACAAAAAACGTCCCTGCAGTAAAAAGATAAGGTCAAATTAGATTTATGGATGATTCAAGTTTGCACAGATAAATCTGTGCGTTATCTCGGATGCATGAGTGTGTGTGTGTGTGTGTGCAACAGAAGGGTACACGATATATCCTTGATCTCCAGTCCTGTTGTCTAGTTTTTAAGGGTGAATCCTTGGCTTTTATGAAGTGACCAATTGTATTTCACCTTTATGACAGTAGAGGTGACTGCCGCGTAATGATTGTCAAATCACACGCTGTTATTTTTATGGAGGTAAAGGTTGAAGAGGACGGGGATAACCCATCCTTCACTGCACGTGTGTAACATGGAGTGTCAGTCTGAGAGAGAGAGAGAGAGAGAGAGAGAGAGAGAGAGAGAGAGAGAGACAGTGTGTGTGTGTGTGTGTGTGTGTGTGTGTGTGTGTGTGTGTGTGTGTGTGTGTGTGTGACTTAGTCCAAGGACCTTCTGTTCTGTAATTAGTTTTTCCTGTGCTGTTTTCCATCCTTCCTCCCTTCCTCCCCTCCTCCATCCATCCATCCATCTTTCTATGCAACAGATTGCAACGGTGATTCTGGAAATCCAAAGGATCAGGACACACACACACACACACACACACACACACACAAACACACACACACACACACACACACACACATGGACACACACACTCTGACACACACTCAGACAAACTCACACACAGCCATATGAATGTAATCAAGTCTGCGGGAGCACATGCCAGCAGTGCGGTGAGGCAGGAACGAGAGAAAGAGAAGATTTAGGTGTCTTTATAATCTGCGAGTGTGTATGCGGACACGTGTGTGTGACTGTGTTTTTGTGTGCGATCCCTCAATAGGGCGCAGTAGCGGCAAGCTATCTAATTTTCAGGACTTATAGTCACAAAGCCAGCTTGATTTCACCAGCTGGAAAATCTCTGAGTGTGCGTGAGTGTGTTTCTGTGTCGGTGTTTTGGTGTATGTGTGTGTCTGTGTGTGTGTGTGTGTGTGTGTGTGTGTGACTTACCGACACATGGTGAAGATAAGCCTGTAGGCTCAGGTTGGCTATGATTCCACTCTGATTTCACTCTGTGTGTGAGTGTGTTTGTGCATATTTCCTCCTGTTTGTCTCTTCATCTGTGGCTCCGGAGGTGCCTGTGTGAATATTTTGAGTGTGAATGTGTTTTAAAGTGAGAGTTTGTTGCACGTTAGACATCGCTGCCTCACAATAAGCTATCAACTCCCACTCTTCTTCTTTGTAAGATGTTTGTTTGAAAGCCTGGTTTGTTTCTGAAGCACAGACTAGAGACATGCAGTGGATGTAGCTGCTAATGCTAAGGTGCCGTTAACGCCTGTTCACCCTTACAGCCAGCAGGGGGCGACTCCACTGGGTGCAAAAGAAGACAGATTGAAGAGAAATCTACTTCTCAGAAAATCTTTTTAATCTGTTTCTGGACTCAATCCCAAGTTTCAAGCTCTCTAAACACACCCTGATGCTATTTTTATACAGGACGCTCCTATTCCTTTGAAATCATGCTAAGAGTGTGAATTCCCAAGTCTCTTATCATGTTGTTCCATGTTTAAAGCCATATACATGTTGAGCATCTGGAGCTTGTTCTGAGTTCACATATATGTTTAAGTAAAAAAACATATTTGAAGACATTAGCTGTAAAACAACCGGTAATGTTAGCATTCTGTCCCGAGCTAACAATGTCAGCTAGGCATTTACAACTTTCTTCTTGTATGTAACTCACACGTCAAGTTGTAATGTTAGCTTAAAGCCACTCTAGCAAACATTGGTATTAGCCAAGCGGCAACCTCCAATCTAAAAATATGAGTCCAATGTGGAAGTGCTAAAAATTGCAGTTCATCAAGGATCCTCTTGAGGCTGGCTCTTGAAGCACCTGAGACCACATACACACCAATTCAAAAAAGCCGATCTTTACAGCAGAAATAAACATGTTTACAGCCTGGTACAAAAGACGAGGGTAGTCTGGAGAGCTCATTTCTCGATCGGCACACACTGTACAGGGGTGATTTTTTTTCTAATGCAACAATTTTCGAAGATATTGAGATTACGAGTCTTCCAATGAGAGGCACAGCTGATTTGATTGGCAGGCGGGAACACTGTTTCTGTTGGCTAGGAGGCTCAAAGCCCGCCTCTTTATCGCTTGACCGCAGCAATATGGCTGAAACAGGTGGGTGACGTCGTGGATACTACGTCAATATCTTATACAGTCTATGGTATTAGCTAGTAACTGGTTAATGCTAACACCTCTAGCTAACGGGTTATCACATATGTTGTTTAAAAATTTGAAATTTAGCCAGATTTTTACTCTTCGTTTCATTTTTAGTTGCGTATGAGTTAATACACTGTGGAATGAAGTGGCTGTAAACATGGTCATTTTAACATTGCGGTTAGTGGAGATTCATTGGCTTTGGGAGCCTCAAGTGGACACTCAAGGGATTGCAGGTTTTTTGCACTTCTGCATTGGCTTCACTTTTTAACACTGGAGCTTGCAGCCCAGCCAGTGTTGGGTTGCTGTGCTAGCTTACAACATTTTGGGCTTACAACCATACAATTATTATTAATTTGTTAACTAACTAGTATTTCTAGCAAGGCTGGAGATGTTTAATTGTTGATTTGACAATTCAGACTAATTTTAGTGACTGAGCTTCCTACTTTGAGCTTGATGTCAGAAGAAAATGGTGGCTGTTCAGAGACGGTCTATTAAAAGAAAATTGCATGATAAAGCAGCATCTTTGAAATTAATGATTGTTTTTTACTTATTGTCTGTAATATGCTCTATACCGTGTATTTTTTATTTATTTTATTTTTTTCAAGTTATATTTTTGGCCTTTTGGCCTTTATTTGATAGGACAGCTGAAGAGACAGGAAATGTTGGGAGTAGAGAGCGGGGGAAGACATGCAGGAAATGGTCAACTAGCCGGGAATTGAACCGGTGACCCCTGCGATGAGGACTGTAGCCTCTGTATGTGGGGCGCTTTTTGGGACTGAGTATTGACCGCAGTTTCAACGTCTTGTCCAAATGTGTTTACTCTCAAAAACACATCACACATCTGCACCCTCAGCTTCAAAAGGGGCTCACGGACCATTTAATGTGACACTTTACAACAATTCTTTAATATAGTCTGTCGCCTGAAGCAGTTAATTCAAACATCGTGGAGGCTGAGAGGCATTTGGTGATAAGTATCATTAATCAACAGCACACTCCTCATATCTTCCTCTTATTATTAGTTTGTCATTTTGTATTCCTGTCCTCTGTTTCTCTCTGAAGCACTCTGTGATAAACCTTTTAAGCTCTTTATAAATAACATCAGTGCGAGTATTTGGCATTCTCCTCACTCAGCTGGTCCCCCACCTCTCCTGTTACTCGACCACACTCTCCCCGTCACACTTAAAATTCAGTATTTGTGCCTCCTGATTTCTCCGGGGGATTGGTTGCATTAAATTTGATTCTTTTCAATCAGCCTTGTTACAGAAACAATGATTTGGATAAGCTCACAGCCAGCTCCTCTTTTTTTTTCAAAGCGGGGCTGCGGAGGCGACATTTTCAGATTAAATAAATTCATAGCACCAGTGCAATTATCTGATATGGAAGATTAAAAGTAGAAACTTATTTCCAGGAGTTGATAAAGGCAAGAATCAGGGCGGCTGAGGATGTTGAACTGTTGAAATAATCTAAATGAAAGTCAAAGAGAGCACTTGTTGGTAAACTGGGGGCGCTGATTGTCATCGAAGAGATCTTATAAGAGATACTCGCCCTGACTGTGATTCCGTTCCACTTTCAAGGATGTATTTTGCATTTTAATACAAAGTTGTATTATCAGCCGTCTAACTACGCCGCGGCTCAGCTGTATCATACTTGTTTGGTGGGTGAGGGCTTCCAATCATGGCAGTAATCAGTTCAAACGAGACTCATTGAGAAGGACAGAGCAGACGTGGGAGTGTCAGAGAGATGCAATATGAAGAGGAGTTAAATTTGACCCTCACCCTTTTTGTCCTTCCTGCTCTCATCCCTCTCATGTCCATACCCTTGGACACTTGAAGGGGAATACAGACGATGAGGGTTAATGCGAGTCCTCCGCTCGTCACTCAATCATTCAGGCGTATTGTGAATATTTCATGTCTAAAAACAGCCCTCTACTCCCTCTAATCTCCTCTTAATCTCTCCTCTTCCTGCATAATTTTGTTATCACCTTCCCCTCACGTCCCGAGTTGCTGTGCAGTAACCACACCCTGCAGTATCTGTCTCTCCATCGTTCTCTCATCCAGCGCTCTTACATTATTCTTCCAGACAGGGTCCTTAGTTAAAGGTCTGCGCTGTAATTGCACCGAGGCGCCTGTCTGCTGAAACAGTGTCACCCCGCTGGCAGCTGTGCTCTGATTTATTTGGCAGAAGACGTTTTATTCACTCTGAAAATGATTGAGGAAGCCCTTGGGGCCGTTTAGGACTGAAAGCCTGTGACAGAGGAGCTGAAGATTTAGTGTCCATGAGGCTGTAATTGGTTTGTTTACATCAGTAACGCCCTCAAATATTAGTGAATGGGATTTTACCATGTGAAAGAAAAAAAAAAAAACCTCATAGCTTCATACAGTCATCATGTCTTCACACAAAACCCACCCTCAAGCAGTCCGGCGCTACAATGCACAAAAAACAGTCCAGTGGCATCAACTGAAAATACAACAAAGATCTGATCTACTTCTCTTTGAGAAGTTTGCTCATGTACTCGTCTATGCCAGTGATTCCCACACACAGACGGCACGTGGATGGACTCCCAAAGTATATTTTCAGAGGCCCAAGTTTAATGCAGACGCTTTCAATTCTCTTTTTCATTTCCAATAAAGAGCGCCATCTTGATCAAAGATGAAGACGCTCACATGTGATGACCTGCAGTGTCTGACACATGCTCTGCAGGTCAGAGAGAGGTCCTTCAGTTAAAGCATTGATTGAAGTGCAGTGTCTCATGTCACATAATGAACCCTCTCTACCGCTGCTTTAAAAGTAGTATGCAGCTGGTTGCTGCTGATGTCATTTTGCACTATGCTAGTTTTGGATCGCCGCGAAATGCTATGTTATTAACAAGCCTTGTCCACACCTTGATCACCTGTTGTGTCAACGTAATATCAAGGGAAAGATTAAAAAAAACGAGTTGTGTTACATTAAGGCGTCTTTTATGTATTTATTCATTCATTTATTTAATTTTTATTTATCTACTCAGTTTTATTGATATTTTACGCCTTAGTTTTATTTTTCAACTTATCCTTACCCTTTTTAAAAAAAATCTATTTAGCTTAACTATTTTTTATTCTTAATTTTAATGCTTTAACTTATTTTAATTACACATATTTTATTTTGGTGTGCATTGGTCTCTATTTTATTTTATTTTATTTTATGCTGTTTCTATTTTTAATTTGTATTATTACTATTTTTCTTCTTATTATTATTGTCCTCAAATATGTCTTGCCATTGTTTCATTTCTGCTTCTTACTCGTTTTTCAGTGGCTGTAAAGCACTTTGGGTTGCATTTGATTTGTATGAAAGGTGCTATATAAATAAAGCTTGATTGATTGATTGATTGATTGATTTAAAATTTTTTTTATTGCTGGTCATTTTTGTCGAAATATCAGAAACATTTTTCTTTTCTTTATTTATTTAACAAGGTAATCCCATTGAGATTAAAATCCATTTTTTTGTTCTTTTTCCTTTTTTTAAATTATATTTTTGGGGTTTTTGTGCCTTTATTGTCAGGAAAGCTGAAGAGAGACAGGAAATGTGGGAAGTAGAGAGTGGAGGAAGTCTTGCAGTAAATGATTGCGGTGAACCAGAGAGAGTGAACCAGCAACCTCTTCGACAAGGACTATAGACTCTGTACGTGAGGGGCTTAGACCGCTATGCCACCAGTGCCCCTAAAATCTCTTTTTCAAGAGAGACCTGCACGTTTCAGAAAAGAGAAACTGTAGGAGGTGGGACAGGACAAGCCAATGTATGTAAAAGGCAGGGAAGCTGTTGGCGCAGGGTGTGTGTCTTGAAGTGCAATATGTCTCTCCCTAGACACATGTAGAGCAATATACTGGTTTAATTACTGATTCTGCTCCATATGTTACTGATTGAAATCTAAAACTCATGAAGAACAGTTTTATTTTAAAAATCTGACACCTCGAATCCTACTTTTAAGCTAGCTTTGATAAGAAGACTTTACAGCAGAGCTTCTCTGTGGCTTGTAGTGATGATCACATCCTCATGTTAATCACCTTCCCAGGTTTTCAAGGTCAGATATTATTACAATACTCCTCCTTAACGTGTGTCTGTCTCCTGTCCTTGTGTCCTGATGATCAGACAGCAGAGCGTCCTTGATGTGACCACACTGATATTGAACATGAGTATGCAAATCAAATATCCAGTGTGTGTGTGTGTGTGTGTGTGTGTGTGTGTGTGTGTGTGTGTGTGTGTGTGTGTGTGTGTGTGTGTGTGTGTGTGTGTGTGTGTGTGTGTGTGTGTGTGTGTGTGTGTGTGTGTGTGTGTGATCTGCATCTTATACACCCTTTTGTGTTTGTGCATGAGGTGTATGCATGTCATGGTTTGCTGTCTGAGCACAAACTTGGTGCAGGGCTACAGCTGACCTTTTATGGCATTTGAACAAACTCAGGACACAAACACACACACACACAGACACACACACTGGCACTAACACAAAGCTGACCTAGTCTCAAAAACATACACACACAAACAGAAACAGAAACACACACACACTCCCACTTTCACTCATTCATATTCAAGTCTCATCACAACACGAACCTAACTGACGGTCAAGGTTAACTCCCCGTGTGACCCGCAAGGTGTTTGACCTCAGGGCTCTTCATGGGTTGTTTACACACATCTCATTACGCTGCTCATTACAATCTGTTAACTGAGGGTGAGGAGGTGTGTGTGTGTGTGTGTGTGCACGCGTGTGTGTGTGTGTGTGGGCGCAAGTGTGTCTAGGTGTGTCAGTGCGGGTTAACGGGGCTAAATCGGGTGGAGGAGTTGTGCTACCTTCTTTGCAGGCTAGCCTTGACATCCCACTGCGTGTGTGTGTGTGTGTGTGTGTGTGTGTGTGTGTGTGTGTGTGTGTGTGTGTGTGTGTGTGTGTGTGCGCGTGCGCGTGCGCATATGTGTGTATGCTTGCAGTGATTCACCTGCTGTCTGAGTCATCCTCCCACATTTTCACATGTTAACACACACAAGCTTGCACACTCACTCACACACAAACACACATTGCGTTCTGTACACACACACCTCACAGCCTCTGCCCTGTGTGTTTTTAGACGCAGAAAGCTGACATGTACTCTGCAGTGTGTGTCAGCACACACACACACAGGGCTATCTGTGTGTTTTTCTTCTCCTCCCTGTAACATAAAATCAGCAGCGGTGATGGAAACCATCTGCTGGGTTGGAGGTCGGGTAAAGAGCGAACCCTTTTGGGAATTCCTCTTCCATTTCAGTATTGTGTATCTCGCTGTGTTTCTGCCACTACTGTCCATTTCTGCTTCACCTGTTTGACCTCATTAGCAGTCTGAACACATTAAATGAGCCTTTATCACAGGGGGTGCAACAGTTAGCTCAATTCAACAAAAATGGAGGACAGAATGAGTTGTAGTAAACAGTTAAAGATTAGTCTGTTATGCATGCTTTTCATGCTGTGAGCAGACACTACATTGCTTTCCAGAGCTGGGTGCAGAGCTGTGAGCCATCATGCATCCTTACTATCTCTGCTGAGCAACCAGGAGGTGACAGGTGACAAATCATGGCAGAATGGTGGCTGATGCAACACCATCCCATCCTAAAACTTCAAAAGCTTGTGAGCATTGAGAGCCTTCAATATTGCAAAGACAGGAGTGGCCTGGACAAGATGCACTAAGTGGACCTGGAGTGTGTTTGGAAAGCTGGAGCGTTTGAAGGGAGGACATGTTGGGCGTCTCTCTTCCAAAGTTGTCCAAAGTTAGAGCAATTCTGTGTTTTTTTTATCTTGTTTATATTTTCAGTCCCTCACCTTGTAACCTTTCCACTTGAGCCCTTCCTCTTCTCTTCTCTTCTCCTCATCTCCTTTCCTTGAGCTACTGAAGCAAACCGGACAATCTGTGACAAGATCGATTCATTTTTTAACGCCTGATACTGCAGCTACTGGGATGTTGTAAACGAGGTATTTAACAGCCATCTGACAAATGTTACATTAATAACATATGTTTGACAGCTAAGGAAGCTAACAGCATCTACAATTCTGCTAATGCACTATAATAGTGCGCAGTCTGGTGTATGCTAGGCGACTCAAAGTGGTATGACTTATGGTTAGAGTTGGTTTTAACTTATAATCTGCAGGAAAGTAGCACCCATTTTCAGCTTTTTCATTTAGCTCTGCCTGCAGTTTGTGTCGAGTCACAAACAAACTTTGATGGAGGGCAGTAAGCAGAAGGGCTCTGCTGCTTTTTTTTTTTTATCAACCTGTGGTGTTTGCTGAGTATACCAAGACTTCAGAGATTCAGAGGAGGTCTTGATGCTGCACCAGAGTATATTTTTAATGGAAGAACCCCGCCGTTTTGTCATTGCCATTTCAAAAAAATGGTGCAGCAACAGAGAGAAAAGAGTCTCTCTGTTTTCCCCCAAATTAAATTCTGGTGTCAAGCTTGGCTGCTTGTGGGAAAAAAACATCTCCATCCACCAAAAAATTACACAGGAAATCCAGAAGGTTGGACTTTCCAACTCTGACTGTTTTGTCTCTTTTGTGGTTTCAGTTTCCCTTCACAGCATGAGAATGGCTAAATTAACAAACATGAGCGCAGTGTGTGGTTTACTGACGTCAATTTCACAGGACAAAGTGCATATCTCATCTTTGGATTCAGAAGCATGTTCATCGGAACGACACTCTGTGTGTGTCTCTGTGGAATAGCATACTTTATTTTTCCCTGTGTGCTTTATTGTGGATTTGGTAGCCCTGATTTTCCACAGTATTTGAACGCAGCACAAATATTACCATAACACAGGAATAGCCGAGTCTTTGAAAGAGAAAACTGGCTGATACAATTACACTTCACAAAAGCACCAGTGTGATCCTCAAAGACCTAAAGTGAAGAACAGTTGACAGGCAAAGTGTTGTTGTTGTTGTTGCCTCGGCAGCAACTGGAGAAGATCCAGATAAACAGTAAATGGTGAAATCCATCCAAGAAGCTAATATCTCCTGTGTGTGGGGTTCAGTTGAAGCACACTGTGTACAAAGTAGGATTGTCAAGATAGCAGGATTTTAATTTGTTCTTGGATTCTAGCTGAAAAATAGACTCTTAAATCTGCTCTGTTTGCACACCGTAGTTTTGAAGAAATCGAGTACGAGGGTATGAGATTTGTATAATTAGGGGCGTGGCTGACTAGACTGACAGGCGGGTGGACTGCAGCTGTGAGTGAGGAGGCTCATCTACCTCATTGCCTCATGCTAGGTTGCCCGAAAGTTATGTTGAGTCAGTATTTCCAATGTCCAACCTCCATTGATAGACTTCAAAACTCCTCTTTAGAAACCAAGGATGACAGACAGACTCAGACCTCTTTATTGATAAAGACTGTCCTGATGGGGCGCTGGTGGCCTAGCGGTCTAAGCGCCCCACGTGCAGAAGCTACAGTCTTTGTTGCAGGGGTCGCTAGTTCGATTCCCGGCCGGTCGACCATCTTCTGCATGTCTTCCCCTCTCTCTGCTCCCCACGTTTCCTGTCTCTCTTCAGCTGTCTTATAAAAGATAAAGGCAAAAAGGCCAAAAATATAACTTAAAAAAAAAGAGACTGTCCTGATGATGTATTCAGTTGGGCATGTGTGTTCATCTGCATGAACGTTCATGTGCCGTCTTCTTCAGAAACAGCTCCTGTCAGGATGCCTGAGAGGTGTCATGAATGGAGAGTTTTGCTTTCAAAGGTTCTACAGTAATTGCAAGAAAGAAGAATGCAACATGTTTGATATGTCAAAGAAACATTGATGAGAAGATGAGAACAAACTAAGACTTTATAGGCATCTGTCAGTGAGATGCTGAAGGTGCTTTGACTGTTAGCTACATCACGTAGTTAGTTATGTTACCTCATTGTTAGCAGGCTGATGGTGATGCTCGACTCTCCAGATTCTAACAGAGTCAGAATCTACTGTTCATGAATGTAATGTGTCCACTACACATCCTAAAGGTCAAACACAGATAGTCCAGATTTCTAGTGAACCTCAACTTGGTTTCTTCTTTGGTGTCTGAGACTCGACTTAGACTTGAACATTAAGTACTCAAGACTCGACTTGGACTCAAGGTTTGGTGACTCGTCTGCAACATTGTTATTGAGTAAGATTACATCATGTTTAACACAAGGTATTGAAAAAGGCTTGAAGTATTGATACTCTTGGAAACCCTGGTAAGTTATAGATCTGCACCTTGAGGTCCTCTTATAGCAAGGTGAGATTATTGGATGCATTTAAAATGCCTGCACAGAAGATATTGGAATATATTCTCTCTTTAATCCGGCCAACAGGCAGATGGATTTCCAATGCTCTCTCATCTCGGCTCCTGGCACTCCTACCTTTACCTGTATCCATCCATTCCTCTATCCATCCATCTATGCATCCATCCATCACTCCTCATCCTCTACCTCATAATTACACAGGAGGAACAACGTCAAAGAGATACAAGATGACACTGACATAAATAAATGGCATGAAATAATAGCACTTTGGCTCAGATAATGTCATGTCTTCCAGCTGACTGTGTTCCAGAGCAGGTAATTGAAGCAGGAAGCCCAGCCCTTTAAACCCTCCTCGCTCTGCCTCTGATGCAGATCAGACTCTGTGATAGCGTCTCTGCTGCTTCGCTAACTAATTACTCTGTGAATCCCTGAGGACCGGTATCAGGCTGCACCTATAATGACACATCGCCACAGCGCACCTTTTCAAACGTGTTTAAAGTAGAGATTGGAAAAGTAAAAGAGGTACTCGAGAAAATTAAATTGATCTCCTCCAGGTACTGTTTCTATCCACTCTTATCTTTTTTCCTTTTTTCTGCCACTTACGCTGCCTCCCAGTTTGTCTTTGCCTCTTATTATCCGCTTCTATCCATGATCCTTCTTGTGTGTCACCGTTACATGGATGCAATCTGGCAGCATATCCTTCAATAAATCTATCTGTAAATGTATGCAGAAGCACTGAACTACTGTCATCTTAAGGTGGACGGATGTGTTTGATCAGAGGAGACACATTTGTAGATGCATGTGCAGGAAAGGAAAGTGTAGCATGCAGATCAAACCGCAGCATGCACATATCGCCTGAATGTGATGTTGGGATACCGACAGATAGAGAAGAGAGGAGGGGGAGGGAATGTGTTTTGAAGCAATGGAAGAGAGAAATACTTTTAATAGAAGAAGATGACGTGCAACTTGACATTTCTTCAACTTTCATGTTCAGCATTTTAGATTTTTTACTTTCTACCTTTGGGAAATAGAACTCAGTTTTTCTGTATGTTTGAATTCAGCTTTTGAGATTTGATGCCCATGTGTTTCTTTCCATGGCCTTGCAGTACAGCCAAGTAAAGATCTTGGATCATGAATCTGGAGGATTAAATTGACTTGAGCTTCATCAGATCTTGACGCAACTCGGTGGAAACCAACTGTTTTAATGCTGAATGTAAAAGTAGGCGAGGTTTACATATTTATTTATTTCCTGATTCAATAGTTGCCTTCTCATTGCTCCTGAGTCCGACTATAAGTGTTTTTCTGTCTCCTTCTTTCTCGATCAATCAGATCACTTCCTCATGTGGTTGTTTCCACCATTTCTTGAAAGCTTTCTGGTAAAGTTTCTGGGGGTTTGATGATTTATTAACACAGATGGAAGATTCACCACAAATTTGTGGGCGGTGCAATGACTCTAACGTTGAGCAAGTTCCTCTGCTCGCCTCAGTTGTCTGTACTGTTTCCTACTTTTGGGTTTGTATTTGCAGGAATGTTCTTACACTCAAATTTAAAAGGACTCTTTACTCGATACATTGCATCAAATCGAGCAACATTATCACCGGAGCCACGGTCAAGGCCTATGTTTGCACAGCAGCATCCTGGGAGAGAGAATATCTTGTGCTGTAAACACACATGATTATTCAGGTGTGAGCTTTCTTTTCATAAACATACCAGCAGTATGTTTCGCCTCCTAGGTAAAAGACAAGAATGCTACTTTTTTCTAAGCTGCATAAACATTACACAGAAGTGACAGTGTGGACAAAGGAGACACCAGACAGAGTGATGAAGCAGCAGAGGAACTTATAGAGTTGAAAATGTGTGAATATGTTGATACCATTTCCCTGTAACACATGCAATAAAAGTACCTCGATCTGTTACCTGTTTACTGAGATACACTGACAGAAAGAAGAGTATATAAAAGATATGATTACTGTGGAGCTGTGGGAGGAGGTTACACTACCATAGTCTGAAACTGCTTTGCGCTGAAAGCCAGTTGAGACTTGAGTTGAAGTCTGCAGGAAAGGAATCTTTGTCCAGAGTACTCCTAAGCACCTAACCAAACAGCACACTTTCACCAAACTGGCTGCCAGACAGCTTGGCGCTGCACACGGGTGACCCAGGTGCAGCTAACGTTAGCTCAACAGATCAAAGAGGAGCCACTCCAGGTTTAATGTTAAATCACTGCCAGCTCCACATTCTGTAAGCCAGGGCAGGTTTGTTGTTGGAGGGTTCTCATATCAGCCATGACGATGTGTGAACAGCAGGTTCCTGAACATATCAGGGCCTGGCTGTGCAGAGATGATCACAAAGATATCAGGAGATCATGAGTGGAAGTAGCTTTTTATATTTGTGTTTACTGAATATCACACACTACTATAGCAGCTTCTGCACTAAGAGTCACACCAAGGAGAAACCTTCCTCTTCTTCCTCTTCTCTGTCCTGTGTGTTTATCCCTGTGTTCTCCTGCAGGTACATGCTAACGCTCAGGGGTGGCTTTTCTTCCCTCCTCTTCTTACACCAAACATCCCTCCTCACACCTCTCAGTGTCTCTCTCTATTTTCCTCCCCTCTGTCTGCCTGCGCCCTCCCTCCCCTCTCGATGTATTTCCCTTGTCCTGTTTCTCAGACTTACAGTTGTGCGCTATTACCCGTTGCTTTCACAGGTAATACGATTAACCTCCTGATTCAGGAAAGGGAAAATAGCCTTTGCTAAGACCACGACATTAATCCTCTGCACACAAGATTTATGTCTCCTTCTCCCTCTGTCTGTCAGACGTCCTCGCTCTCTCTCTCCCTCTCTCTATTTCCCTTTCTCTCTCTGCAGCTGTGCCACACAGCGGCCTGGCTGTCAAATATACAGCTGCGTATTATGTTGGTACATATACACATATAATATCCAGGCTGTATACAGGGATAGGCATTAACACACACACAAATACAGGCACAAAAAACCCTGACGACACGGTGCACAAACAAGCCATTCACAAAAGTAATGTGGTGCCAGAGGGGACTGTGGGAAAATGAGTTTTTGGATGGATTATTAATGTGTTGTGAAGTCTGGACCTCTGCCCTGCTCTGTGCTCGTCTTGTTCTGTGAAGTGTTGCTCTGTCTGCACTCCACAGTACACACACACTCGCAGTGGCCAAAACCTCACGTTGGATGTAAAAACATAGGATTAGTGGAAACACTGGCTTTCATGTCGATCCCAAATGTTTGGAAATCCTTGAGGGGTTTTGGCGATCTGACTCACTGAGGCCGTCCTGTAATTATGGGCTGTGTTGTCTGCAGCTCGGTGGGGGATGGAGGGGTTGGCAATTAAGTTGATACTCATCACAGTGTGGGAGCAGAGTCTGAAGACCAGGAAGTGTTGTGGCTGTTTAGCCTGAATGGATTATCACAAAGAATCATAAAATTAATAGAGGAAATGCTTCATATGTGTTTGTGACTTTAAAACATCTCTGAAGTCGACTGAGCGCCGGTTTGTGTGTTCTTGTGTTCGTTGAAGGAGTTTTGTTGGGCCTTTGTATCATATGAGATAATCAGGCACATAGCAGAGATGTAATGTGGGGACACACATTTTTCTCCACCTCCAAATAGCCTGACATTTTTGAGCTTCTGTACAACATATCAGACTTGAGTTCTTTTTTTAAGCAGCTTTGTTATCCAGTCCTCTGAGGAATCTCGTCAGTGCCGAGCCTCCAATGGAAGCAAATTCACTCCATTCTTGAAATGTTGGCGTTCGCACATCTGCCCAAGCAATGCAATTTTCAGAAAAAGAAGAAACGAGTTGGAGCAGAGAAATGCTTTCAAAATATTTCACCTATCCTCTGTCTTTATGCAAGAGATAATCTATGTCCTCCAAGGTCGTCTTCTAAGGCCGAGCGGAGTGTGTTACTAAAGAAACACAAGACAGCAGCAAGGTGAGCCTCCTTTTTTATCTGAGGTTCTATTATCCTCTGCTTCAATGATCACAATAAAACCACACCACACAGTTTATTTTAGAACTGGTGACCTCGTTCACAGACAGGAAACCACAGAGAAACCAAAACAGTCACAAGTGAAGAAAGTCATCCTGAAAAGAGCCACACGTAGATTCTTCTGTTGTTTGGAAGCAGTGCTTCAAGTGGGAAAAATAAGTGCTGGTTCTTCTTTCATTCACTTGTTGGTGTGGCTAGTTTCACTAAATCAGTGGTACGCTCTAAATTCATAAACTAAAAGAAAAGATAACGGAAGATCATTCTGATTTTCACAACGTACATCATTAAACTGGTGCATTTCAGTTGAGGCAGATGTCTGTCTAATAGGGGTGTAACGATTCATTTACTACATCAATGTACCGATTTATATTCCTATGATTGAAGTTGGCCTTCCGGACGACATATATCCATCTAACATTGTTTTAAAAGGTAATACATTGATTGTATCGATACTAGGAAATAACCATAGACTGTATAAAATATGGACGTAGTATCCGTGACGTCACCCATCTGTTCCTGAGCGCTGTTTTGAAGCCAATCGACGGCGGCAGCCATATTGGAAATGTGAAACTCAACCAGGCAGAGTGTGACGTAAAGGGGCGGAGTTTGAGCCTCTTAGCCAACAGCTATGTGTTCCCGTCTGGGAGTCAAGCCAGTCATGTCCTTATTTGGGCAAAAACTTGTAATCCTAATATCTTCTGAACTGTTGCATTAGAAAAAAATTCACCCCCCGTACAGAGAGTGCCGATAGAGAAATTAGCTTCATAGAGCCAAGACGTATTTTGAACCAGGCTGTAAACATGTTTATTAATGCTGCAAAGAGCGTCTTTTTTTGAATTGGGGTCTATGTGGTTTCCGGTCTTTCTGCAGCCAGCCTCAAGCGGATTCTCGATGAATTGCAGTTTATAACACTTCCGCATGGGCTTCATCGTTTGAGACCGGAGGTTGCAGCTTGGAAATAACGTATTGGATTTAAGCACAGCAGACTTTATATGGATGTGGTTTTTTTGCACTTTTGATGATAAAGACATTTTAGTTACTCAATTCAGGCAGCCTGTCTGTCACGTCATCGCCACGCGCCAGCAGACAACAAAACATAGCATGGCGGATGACAGAGGAGAAGCCGGAGAGCGAGAAATGATCAAGCCACCATTGCGGTCCAGCAATTAGAAACACTTTGGCTTTTGCAAAGACGCTCGCTGTTTGTAGGATATGTAAAGGTCAAGTTAAGTAACACGGCAACACGACAAATCTATCAAACCACCTACTAAGGCGCCATGGGATTTCACACAACGTTTATATCCAAAATTAATTTATACCTGATTCCCTTACAAGAATCAACAGGAGTCTAGGACTGTCCAGTATCAAGGTGTTTATTTCACAGTCACACTGGTTGAATTTTTGGCTAAAAAGTTACTGAAGCGATTTCAAGTCACTGAATCGTTTCGAACCGTATCGTTCTAAATGAACCAATATCGTCCTTTAATCGTATCGGCAACCACGAATCATGATACCAATTGAATCGTTGTTAAAACGAATCATTACACCCCTGCTGTCTAACATGAGTCTGGTCCTGCTGGAGGTTTCTGCCTTTTAAAGGAAGTTTGTCCTCGCTGCTGTAACTCTGCTCATGGTGGATTAAGATGAGATCAGACAGCGTCCTGTCTGTAAGATGGGACTGGATCTTATCCTGTCTTGATGTTGGGTCTTTGTTAATAATATTACAGAGTACAGACAAGACCTGGTCTGTTTGTAAAGCGTCTTGGGATAGCATTAGTTGTGATTTGGCGCTATATAAATAAAGATTGATTGATTGAATCATAAGGCTGATTTATACTTCTGCGTTAAATCAACGGCGTACCCTACGCCGGGGGTCCGCGTAGCTCCTGTACCTACGCCGTGGCCTACGCACGTAAGTGACGTGCACCTCCTCCAAAATGTAACTCCCCGTAGAGCCGACGCGGACCACAAGCTCTGTGATTGGTCCGCTCGACGGCTTTGTCTTTCCCGCATTTACAAACACTTCCGGGATCCCGGACATCGGCCGCACATCGTCCGTGTATTTCATCTCCTCCTCTCTGTTCTTCATGTAATCATGTCTGTATGATAAACAGCAACATGTATCAGCTGTAGATTAACATAACACGCTCTGAAACTCTGTGGAAAAGTAAACAGAGATCGTAGCGGGACCGGAAGCAGGCGGCCGGCTATCAGAGAGACCGCACTGCCCTCAGGCGTTTCGGCGGAGAATTGCTGCGCGACACGGACACACCGACGCAGAAGTATGTGGGGCTCATGTCCGCGTCAGCCCCTGCTGCGTAGGGGAGACGCAGAAGTATAAATCAGCCTTAAGAGATTAGGATGGTTGGTACAATATGATGTAATGTCTAGACCTGCTCTGTCTGTAAAAGCGTCTTCAGATAACGTTTGTTGTGAGTTGTCGTGGCAGTGACATCTGGTCACCTTTGGTAAGCTAGCTAATGCTAATAAATCAGTGTACAAAGGTTAGCCATTGTTTCATTATAGTTCATAATCTGACGTAAAATCAATACATTACCTCATCACTCTGCATCCTGCAAAGAGTTGCTGTGAACAAAGAAAAGTAGTTTTGACTGTAGTTCGTTCAAGAGACACATCTATAGGACTGTGGGTGATGGTGCTCATGGGAAATGCAGTCTCCTTCCTTAAAAAAAACATGACTGATTTCATCCAAAAGGGTCACCAGAATCGTCACAACATGAAAACAGCTCACTGTGCCTTTAAACAGGTACAATCCACCATAAACTTGAAGGAGTTTTATTAGTTGGGTTAAAGTTCTGAGAATTGTTCAGCACTGAGGTAATTTTCTTGCATAAATCAAGCGACATAAAATCTTCCTTCCAAGGAAACTCAGTGCTCAATGAAATAAAGAACGACACGAGAGTCTGTGGTTTGTGATGTGAAAGTTTGTAGTCATGGTGAAGAGAGTCTGTAATTAAAGAGGAAAGCTGTTGAAGAGAGCGGAGAGTCTTGGCTGCAGCCGTGGAGATGTTGTGTGTTTCTCTGTGTGTACGTGTGGGGGATGTTTTCCCTCTGTGTGTTTCTGTATTCACCGCCGTGGAGCCGGTGTGGATGCTGAATTGTAATTGTGGTGGTGTGGCTGCCTGCTGTGGTGCTGACATGTTGAAATAACAGAGATAGGAGGTTTGTCTGTCTCCGTGATTGTTCCTCTGTTCCTCTCTCTCTCTGGCGTCCGCCTCTTCAGCCTCCATGTTTCATCCTCTTGTTGCACCGTCACAGGGAGGTGTGAAGCTGTCCTCTCTCAGACCACCCTGAACAGCACAGTCTGCTATTTTACCTTGTTGGGTGTGTAATTTTAATTTTCTCCTTCAGGGACTGAGTTATTGAACAACTTGAACTTCAGCGTTTCTGAAGACAACATCGTTTCATGTTTAATTAAAGATGACGAGTTCCTCAGTTTCTTCCTGTTACCCTTTGTACTCTTTGTCCAAATAGAACGTCTCTTCATTTTATTTTTGCATGAAGAGTCGAAAAAATAATTGCTCACAGTGTCAGTATACTTCCTGCACTGAAGTGATTTTCTCTGTGTCGTATTGATTTGACTATAAGACAGTTTTTATTTTATTTGAATACTCTGAGAACCTGGATCAGGGTCATATAATCAGGGCTCTAGACTTTTAAATGCCAATATTCGTCACAACAATGAACAGACAGTGTGCCTTATCTGTAAACTGAGAAAACCGCTCACGACTAAATCCAGCTGTCACTCACAACCCTGTCCCAGGGGGATGAAAGACAGAGACACAGTGATAATCCTTCACAAAGTGGACTTTACTTTGAGGTTTTGTGATTGTGAGTTTTTCCCTTTTTATCAACTTTAATAGGCCAGATGTTCTGACTTAACACTGTTTATCTGTCCTCAGTGTAAGAGCTACACCAAACATGATTTGAAGTGCAACTGGTGCACAGTGCTTAACTTAAAGTCAGTTGTAACTTTCAGCTCCAGGTTTGATGTAAGTTTACTCTCAGGTGTTCGCCCAGCAGTCACCCCCTGGTGTGATATTGTAACACTTAAAGGAAAGGTCTGTGATGGTTCTCAGTCACACTTCTCATCCAGGTCATGGTAATTCAAAGCTTGATCTGGAAAGGTAACTGAAGTTGGTGGAAATTCATGAAGATGTTTCACCTCTCCTCCGAAAGGCTTCTTTAGTTCCTTTTAGAGGAGAGGTGAAGCATCTTCAAAAATATCTACCAAGTCCAGTTGCCTTTTTAGATCAGGCTTTGAGGTAAAGGAAAGCAGAGTGTGCTTTTGTCTGAAAACACTACCTACACATTTACAGGACGAGATACAAAGAGAGAAGAGGTATCTCTCTGTCCACAAGGGGCGCCAAAATCAACACAAACCAAAGTTCCTTACATGAGCTTTAATCTGAAAGGTATTGAAAATACAACTTTGTGTAAAACGTGTAGGATCCATGACGTCACCCATCTGTTTCTGAAGAGCTGATTGAGGCCAATCTTCGGCGGCAGCCATATTGCTGCTGTCGAGCGATTGTGACGTAAAGAGGCCACGTTAGAAAAAAGCCTCAAGTGGATCCTCGATGAACTGCAGCTTTTAGCACTTCCACATTGGAGTCATATTTTTAGACCGGAGGTTGCCGCTTGGTTAAGAACAACAAACATTGTTTCATTCAGTGTCTTTTTTATTTTAAAGTAAAACTGATTCTTTATGAAAACAAAACATGGTCTTCAAAAATCGATCTTGAGAAGGGGTGTTGTCTTAAAACCCGAGTCTTTGACTATATTCTGATCGGTACAGTAACTTAATGTGAAAAAGACAGATGTTTAGCATTCAGTTTGTGGAAACTATTAAATATTCAGACAGTGAGTTTATGTGACAACCTAGCACTCAAGTGTCCCTCCTGCCCTTTTAAGAGTCAGAAGTAGTTTAATCATCATTTTTATAACTGTGTGAAGCCAGAGGCAGATGCAAAACTGCCCACAGATGCAGATTCCAGCACAGTGTGGCAGCAAACATTAGAAATCCAGTTCTCCAGCAGCTGTAGCCCACAACCAGAAGTCATCTATGTCCAAGAATTCTCCCTGACAGACGCTAATTGCGAGTGAAAGGTCTCCAGGGAGTAAATGTAAATGCAGAATGTGCAGCACGGTCAGTGTGAAACACGTGCATCAGGAGATACAGCAGAGACATAACACGAATAATCCAATGGTGGTGAATCAGATCAGCTTAATGGCTTCACAGGCGGCGTGTGAGGTAGAGTGATCGATAAAACCAGCTCAGTTCAGGAGCTGAGAGGGTGCAGGTGTGGGTGTACGGTGTGCGCGCTGGACCTGTGGACTCTGCCAGGATGACGAACACACACAAAGCCTAAAAAAAAGTCAGTACGTTTAAAAGTACATGACAGAATACATCGTTCAGAGGATGCTCATTCACAAGCAAATTATAAAACTATCACCAACCCGCCCCTGAGAATCTCACGGCTCTAACTCTTTCTAAATAACTCTCATCAAAAGAAGTGTGATGATGATTTTAGAGATCCTGTTTATGACTGTTGACAAAGTTTACTCTAAATCCTGTTTTTAACCACATGCCTATGTGGAGGTGGATACTTGTTGATATGCAAGTGCTCTTAATTTACAAAACTAAGTGAATGTGTCACTGCTGAATAATTTTGAATACTCTGATCTGTCATTTAGTCGGTCCACATCTTCTGAACACTGATATTTCAAAACAGTGTTGAAGTGAGAGCTTGTTAAAGCTCCAGTGAGGAGGTTTCCGCTGGTTATGAAACAGACTGAAATAGCAGCGATGCCTCTTCATGACCTATGCAAGCAAACAATATCATTAGCAAAAGACTGACTGTCTTCATACCGTAGCTTTTAATGGCTGTAATTATTATGAGGGTGTAGGTGTCAGATGAGATAATGTACGGCACACTGGAGAACCATGAGCAAGTGTTCATACTCCAATGAATTATTCAATTCTAAAACGAAGGGATATGACATGACTGACAGCTCTGTATTTGAGATTTGAATAGGAGCATAGAGAGAAAGAGTAATATTGCGTTCACACTGGATGCAAATACAATTATTAGCTTGCTTTATTTGCGCTTATTAGAACGCCAGAATATTTTGTGTTAACTCCCTGAATTCATGCAAATTTCTTGCTCCTCCCTCGTGCAAGTACTGTTAGGCACGAGGCTGGTTATGCTAATTTGGGCAATGCTAACTATCTATAACAACTAATGGATTGAATCAAGTGACAGAGGAAGGTTTTCACTAGGGTTGTAGTACTCGAGACCGGTCTTGGTCTTGAGACGGGTCTTGAGACCGCTTATTTAAGGTCTTGTCTCGGAGTCAAAAGCATTTTTACTCGGTCTTGTCTCAGTCTCGGACTGGGCGGACTACGTATTTTATATCAAGAACGGTCAAGACCACCACTGATGCACTCTGTGTTCCTGTCATTACTGTGAGAAGACAGAACCCCCCCCCCACCTGTTACGGCCGCCACTTTTGCGGTGCTACGGTGAATGACGCCCTCTGCTCTCATGCATTAATGAATGGAAACAGACGACGGGAGGAGAGATTGTGTGTGTGCCTGTGACCAGAAATGTCTGCTAAGTTGTTTAATTAAGCAATATACTCTCTCACAGCGCGTCAAAAGAAAGGCAACAAAGACAAAACCAAACCTTGTTTGTTGCTGTTAATTGTATTTAAAGCAAACTTAAATAATATATACAGAAGTCTTTTGTTTTTTTTACTCTCATAATGATTTTTCATTGATGTATACGGTTTTGGTCTTGTCTCTGTATCGCCCTGCCTTGGTCTTGGTCTTGACTCAGTCTTGATCCTTAAATGTCTTGGTCTTGTCTTGGTCTCAGTGCACCCTGGTCTCGGACATTCCTTGGTCTTGGTCAATGTGGTCTTGACTACAACACTAGCTTTTACAACTTACAAGATAACCAATCCCCTCACTCACCTTCCTCCAAGAGAGCCCCATTAATTCCTAGTTCAATTAAAAAAAACAGGGGGTGTCGTACAGTCCATGGTAGCCGCCCGCAGACACCATCGATTTTTCCTCCTTTATCCAGATGAACGAACCTCAATCTACAAGTTCTTCATATCATAGATCTCTAGGCCTCAATGTTTCAACTCTCAAGAATAAGCAAATGAAGCGTTGAACGCATTGCAAATTCTCGTCCTTGGCGGTACCCAACAAGAACTTCCATGTAACCATGCCTTTACATTGACTTTACATGTAATTTACTCATGAGTTTAATGTTATTCCAATCTGGCATGAACACAACGTAACAAACACTAACATTGGAGTCACTAAAATCAACAAGAGAGTCTGTTCTGCTAGTTTGGACCGTACCAACCTGAGGGATCTTTTGCGTACTATCAAGCTAATGTGTTCTTTGTTTCGCAGAGAGAGGGTATGATGTCAATCCCATGGCTTCAAGACCCAGAAGCCACCATAGTTTACTTTATAGCTTTGTAATCTGCTGCTCTAAAGAGGAAGGAATAAGTCTTTTTAGGGCTCATAAATATGGTGTCAAATCAGTGTGTTAGCTGGCGTACCTGCTGATACCAAATCCTCTATGTTGTACTTTATCATCAAGCAGAAACCTGGAGACATGTCAGAGCGAGGGGTCTGCACACGATTGAGCTCCATGAGCAGTCAAGGGTTCGATGCCTTGCTCAAAGGTACATTTGCAATGCCCAGGAAGTGAACTCCTGCTACCAGTCCAGCCTCCATACTTTAGTCCAAACTGAGATCTAAACACTGACCCACTGGTTTCCAAGCCATGTCCCTGCAGACGGCGCAACTGCTGTCCGAATTACAGAAACAGGTTTCTTTTCAATTTGAGGAAAAAGGAGGAAAGATATGTTTTTAAAGTGTTCCTGTGTGACAGATGGACACATATGCAGTTAAAATGACAGGCTGTCACCCAGTCCACCAGGAGAACGGAGCGAGGCAGCAACAGGCAGTAATTGCTCAGAAATGAATACTGCGCAAAGCAGCAGCAGCAGCTCTGCAGCCCTTAGCAACAAAGAGGCAGAGAGAGAGGCTGGTAAATAAATCAGAGATACAGTACAGAGCTGCGGCAGCTTTTACCTCTCTCCATCTCCGTCTCTATTCCATTTAAATTCCAATTTTAAAGTCTTTCAGTATTTGTTTAGGGTTCACTTCTGTTCTGCTGCTCGCTCTGATATCATAAACCTGTTGTCTCTTGTTAAACTCTCTCCCACTTTCTCTTCTGCTTCCTCTCCCTCTCTCCTCTCCCTCACATATGTTTGTTATCCTCTTTCTCCCCTCTCTCCCGCTCCCTGCCTCCCAGCCGTCCCGCAGGTCACCAGCAGAGAGTCTAGATGTTGCTTGTCAATAATTTAATAGGGAGGGAGCGCTCCCCTCTTAACCAGGGCTTTGAATTATTAACCTGTGCGTCAGTGTGAGCTGTGTGTTTGTGCACACCGGATGTGATTGTACATTATCGTGTGTGTGTGTGTGTGTGGGTGTGAGTATAGTTTGGCTACTGTGTTTGCATGTGAAACATGATGAAATAATTGGCTGTCAAAGCATGATGGAGCATGCCAGCTAAGCACAAATTGTTGCTTCCTGCAGCCCGTGTTTGGATTGTTTTGAGTGTGTGTAAGGATGTGTACGTGGGGGTAGATAGCAGAGAATACATGCCATGCATGTTTTATAAGGTCCTGTCTGCAGTGCCGGGTAAACGAGATGCAGTCTTCATTTGTCTTGTCTTGCGAGTGCAGGTGTGTGCGTGTGTGTGTGTGTGTTTTGATGCAGGTATCTGTGCAGGTTATGAAGCCACACCGTGCAAAGGTCGTTCTGTTGTTGAGCTGACACATAGACTTTAATGCAGTTATATTTGTCACCACTGAGTTTAAGTGTAGGTGTAGCATTGGTTATTAATGTTGGCGTGTATGTGTGAAAACGCAGCCTGGCATCTGAGTTATTTTTTGTGTATTTGTGTTGGCTTGTGTGTACTTCTCTGTGCTTACCAGAAGCGTGGGAGTGTGTGTGTGTGTGTTTCTGTGCTTGAGTCCAGTGGTTGCATACATCTCAATGAAAGGTGCAGCATCCATCACAGAGCTGCAGAGCTGTGCTGAGAGAGCCTGAGGAGGCCTGAGGGGGCCTAGACAGAGCACGTTCAGACAGATGGATGCTGCTTATGGCTGCAAAAATGGAGACGTGGTGTTTGTTTATGTTTGCGTTTAATTGTACGCTGTGGGTCAGAGCATCCATTTACATCAACATGTAAAAGAAGAATATATTCCTGTTTATTTGAATCTGTGTTTTATTGTTAGATTTTGATGTGCTCATTTATTTTATGTTTAGAGCATTTTGGAACTGCTGCAGTCGACTGCTTCAGCCAGCAGTACAATTCAGCTACAACTGCTGCTACTTAGGGCCTGTGTCCACTAACAACATTTTTCTTTTGCACTGGCAGTGCCTACAGTCTCATCTTAGGAGTGCTTCTCATTGGAATTTATTGTTGCAATCCTATGAAGTTGTTCTGGAAGCTTACAGATTCGGACCACATGTTGCAGTACCACCAAATTTCATAGGGGCAGTATCGAGCCGTGTAGCCAATAGTTAAAGCCAGACCTTTAAAATGCCATGAAAAGAATACAGTGGACAATTCTGAAACTTTTTGAGGAAAGATTATGTGAGTTTTGCACAGGGACAGACAGATACAACAGAACAGCTTGGCAAGAGAGAGAGATAACTATTGGACAAACAACCCTGCTAACATTAATGATGTTTTTCTGCTTAGGACACTGAGTGCTGAAAACACTGAGCTTCATGGATTTTGTACAAAAGATGCCCTTGGTGGACATGGGCCCTTAATCCTGTGGGGCATTGTAGATGATTACAGTTTAAAGAGCTTGTTTTTGCCACTGAAGGTTTTAGTTTTAGTCGAAGTAACTGAAATATTACCAAACAGGAGACCTACAGAGAAAAAAGAAAGAAAGTAAGAATGAAAGAAAGAAACAATCACATTCACATTAGTTTCAATCTGTTTCATAACCTGCTAAAAACTCCTTACAGGAGCTTTAAAGAGTAATATATATATTTCATTTGAAGACCATTTGAGTCGCTTGTGTATTTTGTTTAAAACTCTAAAGTTGCACAATCAAACATTCAAGTTAAAGGGAGTAAATTACTGATTTGGTAATGAAGTCTGGTGCCCTGAAAGAGAGATGTCTGATGTTTCTGTTTAAAGAAGTAAACATTTTACCCTTTAGCAAGAAGATCTGTCCCTGCCAGTTGGAAACTTTCCATGGGAAGAAACGGGTAGAAACCAGGAATTTGCTAAATTGATGGTTGGCTCTTAATAAGGAACTTAAATATAGTTGGGGAAAATATATTTCAGCATAATCCTGACTAAAACAACCAGATTTAATGCAAGTACAGTTGAATATCTATGTGATTCCTCAATCGCATGCACATAGCACACTGCTTACTGCAGGGCTATTCAGACCACGCCCCTACATGCACTGTGCATTCTTCCATCACATGCACAGATTATTTCTATTTTGGATGGATGTCGGCTTAAAGCAAAACAAATATTTATGCTTGGATATGATACCTTTCCATTAAATTACCCTCAATTACCAGTTAATTCCCATAAATTCCCATGGAAAGTTTCCAATTTGGAATGTTTTCCAAAATTCCCCAGCTTAACTTCCCATGGAAATTTACCGGACATTTTCCACCCCTTTGCAACCCTACTGCCAGGATCCCCTCTGTGGTGATAACAGAAACTTAGAATAACAATCTGGTACTGTCAGAGATGAACAACGCTATTATTGGACCTACTTTGATCATGCACACTTGCCTCTATAGATAACTTGTATCCATGACGGTCCCTTTCATGGTTTGTTGGTTGGTTGGTTCATGACTTCTTTTTCCTGTCGGTCATTTAGAATCTAATACGTGTAAAAAATAAAGCTTAGCCTTGAAATTGCAGGTAGTATCCTTTAAGTACCATGCAGAACTACACTTGTAGGTTGAATGTGAAGTAGTAATATAAAGCTACTAGTATAAGACTATTTGGTTAAAGTACTTATTGTCACATTTTCAAGTAAAAGGATTGTTCCTCTCTCCTTAACTTCTCACCCTGCAGCAGAAGATCCTTTTCACCCTCGTCACCCGCCATTTTTCCCTTTGAATCTTACTGATTGATTATGCATCATAGCTGAACATCTCTCCCAGACGCAACAAAGGAGCTCCAGCAGCTCGTTTACATCATGCATGACCGCGCACCCCGCCTCGCTGTGAATTTTAATTGGCTGCATTGGTAAGATTTCACAGAGGTGCCGCAGAGTGTCGGCGCTGCATTCAGGGAGAAAAAAAGGCTTATTAGCTCCTCACCTTTCAAAGCGAGGCAGGCGTGTGCTCTCAGAGTCAACACAGTGCAGTGCCGCACAACAGATCGCTGCCTAGTTAGCTCCAACAACTCACTCTCCTTTGAAGTTTTTGTTGTTGTTTTGTGGAAACTTTTACAGTTGAGCAGGTGGGTGCATATTTGCCTTTTTTTAGCTGACCTCTGGAGATTTAGCCGGATGTTTTAGTGATGATTAATGTGCACGCTGTCTCCTTAAACAAACATTAAATTCACCATGGTGTCAGCGACATGCTGCTAAGAATGAAATGCCACCTCTCCCAGGGAGCTGCTAGCTTGTTAGCTTCTCCTTTGAGGCCTCAGGACTTTGTTGTGAAGCTAATTAGCGTAGTGCTTTACCTCTCCGGGAGACGTGACAAGTCGGATGTGGAGGTAGCTGCTGGATGTGCCTGGATAATTTATCACATGTTTCAAAGATGTTAATGATATATTTTGTGGAGGACTTGAAAGGAATATAGTGATTTACTTGTCTTGTTAAATGTGGACAAATTGCCCAGAGAGTGAGCAACCTGCTCTGCATCCTTTGATGTGCTGGCTGTTATCAGAGAGCGCTGAATATTGCTGTAATCAGCGAGTGAGGTTTAAAGATCAGGTGGTATCATTACACCTCGCTTTCTCCAGTGAAGCTTCATTTCCTGGCTCGTGATTAGACGAGGAATGGACAGAACAGACGGATGAGGCGGTGAAATGTCCTTGAGCTAGAAAGTGTACAGTTTGTTTCAGGTGAGATGCTCTTAATAGAAAGAGGAATTATAAATGACTCTCAGATTACACTCATTTAATACTTTCCTGTCTGAGCAAACGAAGCACTTTATGAACTACAAATCATACTTTGTTCTCACACTGATAGTGACTGGGGAATAAAACAGGGCAATACTGGGGTCAACAAAGGGAGATATACTGTAGATAAAGGATTCAAGTTAAAAACAGAACTTTACAACCTCTGTATTTTTACGTTTGACAGTATCAAATTGCTGCTTTTGAAAAGAACGATTTACAGTCACATGTTTAACTTAATGGAGCGCCGCCTGCAAGCTAGTTCAGGCAAACAACTCGAGCTGCGCTCAGTCATACTGACACGTCATCCTCCCTATCAGCTGATCTCAACATTCTCATTTGGCGGTCTATTTAAGCTGCATGTCTCCCCGTCTCTGTCTCTGCCTCTGCTTTGCAAGTGCTCCTGCTGTCCTGCTCAGTGCTGTGTGCAAACTTTGTACCCACCTCCTCCCCGGCATCCACCTGCGGGCTCCGAGGGGGGTTAGTCCTATCTCATTGCTCCTAAATGTATGCATTTAAATAATGTATGCTGAGTAATGAGGTTCGGAGCCCATACGCCAAACACAATACTGTATGCTGCAATAAACTTTATCTTAAGTGAACGTGAGTTGTCGTACTGAACAGTTGTGAGCAAAAGAGAGAAGAAGAGAGCAAGCAGTGGCTATTGTCATTCAGTTCTATTAAGGTCAATTTATGCACTGATCCTCTGATTATTATTATTATTTATTATTAATTATTATTTATTTCAGTAAGGCAGCTTCCAGATTCCTTTGCTGGTTCTTTTATTTTTTACTTAGCTCATTTTATATTTTTTGAGAAAAGAGAAAGCTGAGATGAGAGTTGGCCATCATTGTTACTTTGAGATAATTTCATTGATAGCCATAGTCTGCACGTCTTTCAATGTAGACTTCCACTGAGAGGAACATATTAGACTATTTAGGAACTAAATTAGGAGCTCCATTTAGACTGTCATACCAGCTTGATCATCACTGAAAATGTCCTTAAAATGTCCTGGAAAATGATCTCTGGAGGGGGTGGGAACCCTGTACAGTGTTCCTGCCTGTCAATCAAGTCAGCTGTGCCTCTCTTTGGAAGACTCATAATCTCAATATCTTTGAAATTACTGTGTTATGAAAAAATTCACCCCCCGTACAGTGTGTGCTGATCCAGAAATGAGCTATCCAGACTACACTTGTCTCTTGTACCAGGCTGTAAACATGTTTATTTCTGCTGTAATGATCGGCTTTTTTGAATTGGTGTGTATGTGGTTTTTGTTACTTCTGGAGCCAGCCTCAAGCGGATCCTCGATGAACTGTAGTTTTTAGCACTTCCACATTTGACTCATATTTTTAGACCGGAGGTTGCCGCTTTGTCCTGACCTGTGGACTGTTGACCGGGAGCTTCACAGCACAGCACTGATGATCATAAAATGACCACGTTATTGAGAATACTCAAGAATATAGACAGGGAGCAGACTGTCTTAAGATACACACATCCCTACACATTTCCTCTGGATTCTAAATGATAATTTAGAGTTTAGTTGTAATTTTGAGTGTTTTTAACATTACAATTCAAACCTTTTCATTAACATTAACAGTCTGTCAAATGTTGGCCTTTGTTTAATTACCTTGTCTCTAACAGCCATGTGTTCAGGTTGGAAATCAAACATAATGTGGAAAAATGTTTTTTTTTGTTTGCCTAGAGGTTCTTTTTTTTGTTATCTCCATGGTTCTGAAACATGCCTTGTTTGATTTATATTGATGTTCTTATGAAGTTTGAAATCCTGGTGTCGTGACAACTCTGATAGCAGACTGTACCCCTGTTTTTTTCAAGTTGAAAACACTCCACATTTTGCAATCTGCTCTCATCTACATTTGCTGTTCATGCTGTTCATGTTGTTGACAGTGACACATTGAGAGAGTCGTGTCAAGCTCACTACTGTGTTGCTTTTAAATTGGCGTTAAAACATATTTCTAAATTGAAGATGCAACACATGGCGACATGTACTTTTTTTACTATTTCCATTCATAATGACTTTTAAAAGATCAATTTCGGAGCAACAAACAAAAAAGACAACAAAACAGGAAGGTAACTTAGCAACATTATTGAGGTGATAATAGGAGTGGGTGGATACAGCAGATTGGAACTTCAACAGGGTGACCTCCGAAGCAACGTGGATTGTCTCACCTGGTTTCTGCCAGACTACCAACCAAACAACTGAACCCAAAATGTTGATTTGAAGATTATTTTACTGATTTAAAAATGATTTATTTACAAAACTAAGAAATGGTCCCCTCAATTCCAAGATTGGTAGCACTTCTATGGCCACAGTGTATTCCCATCAGCCTGCTCGGGGCTAGAATTAACTTTGAACTCCACATTTTTATCCACAGTAAAGTTAAAACATCTGCATTTTTCAAATGACATCTTAAACTGATGCATATAACAATCACAGCCCCTGATCAAGGTCTTCTTTCTCGTAGTATGAAAAGTTGGTTGACCTTTCCTTTTTCATTCAGCCAATCCTCTAACACGGCCAAAGCTTATACCGTGTTGCATTTTGTTTGAAAACTGGTTGACGTTTCTTTAACTTAGCTTCTCTTGTCCTTAAATGTCCCTCCCTGTGTCTGCACTGTTTTCTTCTTCTCTTCTGCCTTTCTTGACGAAGGTCAGACATTAACCATGAATCTAAAATGTAGCAGTCTTCAAAAAAGTTAAATTAAGTATGCTAACAGATTTTTGCCACAGTGTCAACAGGCAGATGTGATGGGATTGATGCACATGTGAAGACCTGTGGTGTATGACTTTTAAAAAACTGGACATGACTTCCTTCCTGTTGTTTTTAGACCTGAATTGAAGTTGTGTAAGTACAATTACACGTCATTACAACCTTTTCATAATGTTCTGCGTATTTGTCCTTCACCTCCCTTTTGTTTAGAGCAGCCTGTCTTAGTTTACACCACTTATTTTCAAATGGCTGTTATTGTGCAGAAAGGATGGAGAATTTCTAAAGCAAGCAAATTATTGTGCTTATTTATAAATATGTGCTGTTCCCAGAATGCTTTGCCTGAGTAGTACTGTTTTAAGTGGCAGTGAGAGGTACTCGCTCGAGAGCTAGACCCTCAGCAGAGACAACTAATGTAGCTCTCCAGCTACACAGGTTCTGAGCACTAGTGTGTGTTTCATGTAATTTCTCCTTCTCACACTCACACAAATATAAAAAACACATGCACACACAAACATGCCAATGCACAGATGTATATACTGTAACCTACATGCAACCACACATGGTTGTCACTCTGATATGTCCATGCATGCCTGCCTGCACTCACGCATGTATCGGTCACAGAGCAGAGAAAGTATTTACACTGTGTCATGCTAAAATCCCTGCATGATGGTGTTCTTCCTCTCCGCCTCCCTCACTCTCTCTCTCTCTCTTTAGTCCACTGTATTGCTCTCTCGCTCCCGCTACAAGTCTCTGTCGCTGACGCACACATCCACACAAAAATAATTCTTAAAATTTGTTTTTTTACGCACCAACATACTTCATTTTCCATCTGTCACAGAAAAAATTTAAATCTCTTTTTAATTTTCTCAGTATGCCGCTTTTTTATAGCTCAGGGACACAACCAATCACACGCACACACACACAAACACACGCCATCCGCGCAGGCCTCAAAGAAGACAAATGATGGGAATGAAGTGGCATAAAGGGAGAGATAAAAAATGGGGGAAGAGGGAGACAGAGACGGCGGAGAAGCAACGAGGAGTGACACAGAGGGAGAAAAAAAAAAAGAATGACACGATAAAAGGGACTGAGAGACACGAAACTCAGGAAGAGGAAGACAAAGAGGAAAAGTGAAGAAACAAGAGCGACAGAGAGGAAAAAAGTGATATTTAAGGAGAGAAAGGATTCAAAGGGATTTGTGGACAGGCAGATAAAAATAAAAAATGGCAGGGAAATGGAGTGACGGGGAGGGGAAGGAGGAGAAGTGTCAGGAAGGGAATAAAAGAATGATTGAGGAAGAGACAGAAATAGTATTAAAAAAACTATGACAGTGACATTGTAAAAAAAATGATTACATAGTAAAATTAAAAAGGGAAGGATGACAAAAAATGTGTATAACTATATTGCCTACCTATAAAGCTTTTAACTCATATACTATTTACAATGACTTATGAGCCTGTTGTATTATTCAGACTTATGTGTGATGTAATTAAGGGCCTGTGTCCACTAACAGCATTTTTTTTGTAAGCAACCAGCAACACCAATTTGGCTCTGCATTTTCATGTTTTTAGTCAGTGCACTCTCAGGTGAAAAATAGTTTAACTTTTATTTCACCACAGCGCTTATAATTGTTGTGATGGAATTCATAAATAAACTGGACACTGGACAAAGAAGACTCAGGAGACTCTGACGGCTTACGTTGAAATAGTTCATGTAGAACTTGGCCATGGAGAAATAACATAACAGTACACAGGCAGGAGAGTGCAGTGTAATGCCAAGTCAGTTCTGTCAGACAAATCCTCAGGCATGTACCTTTATTCCCCCCAAAGACCACACTACAGTTAGATAACCATATTTGGACAATAGGAAACAAAACAATTGGGAAGAAGAGCTCTGCTCTAGTCTGGAGACAGTAAGTGTATCACAACACAGATAAAGACAGGAACAGGGAGAGACCTTGATTACTACACTGACCCTGTCTCGCCTATCACCCAGTGGCCACAGCTGTCAGAGGAAAAGTTACTCTGCCCCTGACACTTAGACTGGAAGAATGCAAGAGTTTAACATTCTTACATACATATATACAGTATATATATAAGACTATGAAAATTCCACAACAAATGTCATGTTTCCATCACTGACCAATCAAAACAAAGAACTAGGTGGACTTCAAATACCAACTTTGTCAACAATGATGGAGGAGGTTTATATAGAGGAGGAACAAACAATACTTGATGTTTGGAGAGTACAGTTCTGAGGTCTTGAACTGCTGCTAAGGCTTCAACACAATTTCTGTCTTTTTTTTTCATATTTTTTAAATTCCATTCAATAAAAGTAATATAAAGCATACTCATCATTTCTTAAAATGTATTTATGTACTTAGTGTAAAGCAATTCAAATTAATATATATGTTATAGTCTTCTATTTAAGGCAGAGCAAGACCAATTTATTTTATTCTACTACTCCTCTGTTTATTTTACTCTGTTTTAAATAACATTAGTCCTACAGACCGTTCATAAGAAGTGAAAATATTCTAGTTTCAATGTGAAGCAAATTCAAAAGTCTCCACAGAGTCTGTGATTATAATGACCAGCACAGGGAAACTTAATTCAGTGCTGAAAGAAGGCAGATTATAAAGAAGCCTGGTGAAAATTAACCCCAATTTCTTACTTACATTATTGCCTCACAAAACATGATACATCATGGAGCCCAAAGATGGTGGGGGCCATATTGGAAATTATGTCTCAATCTTACTTTGATTGACCTAAAAACCAGCGGAGAGGTGAAGCTGAGACGGACCTTTAGTCATGCAGAGCCCTTCGGCTTAATCTAAAACAAAAAAGTTCAAGATTCAAGATTCAAGAAAAGCTTTATTGCCAAGTGAGCTCGCACACACAAGGAATTGGACGTGGTGAATGGAACACTGGCACTTAACAACAAGACAGTAAGGACACAACAAGACAGTAAGGACACAACAAGACAGTAAGGACACAACAAGACAGTAGAGGCAATAAATATATAAACCTAAACACAAATCTAAAAATTCTAAATAAAAATAAAAATACTATCTGTACAAAGAAAGGTATAGAAGTACTTTTAAAGACATGAAATAAGTTCACTACAGAGACTGCCTACAAATAAAGAATGAGCTATCCAGACCAACACTGGTTTATCTACCTGGCTGTAAACACTGTCAACTCTTCTGCAACAAAAGGCATTTTAACATGGCTTCTAAAGGCTGATTTATACTTCTGCGTTGAATCAACGGTGTACCCTACGCCGGGGGTCCGCGTAGCTCCCGTACCTACGCCGTGGCCTACGCACGTAGCTGACGTGCACCTCCTCCAAAATGTAACTCCCCGTAGAGCCGACGCGGACCGCAAGCTCTGTGATTGGTCCGCTCGGCGGCTTTGTCTTTCCCGCATTTACAACACTTCCGGGATCCCGGACATCGGCCACACATCGGCCGTGTATTTCATCTCCTCTTCTCTATTCTTCATGTAATCATGTCTGTATGATAAACAGCAACATGTATCAGCTGTAGAGTAACATAACACGCTCTGAAACTCTGTGGAAAAGTAAACAGAGATCGTAGCGGGACCGGAAGCAGGCGGCCGGCTATCAGAGAGACCGCACTGCCCTCAGGCGTTTCGGCGGAGAATTGCTGCGCGACACAGACACACCGACGCACAAGTATGTGGTGCTCATGTCTGCGTCAGCCCCTGCTGCGTAGGGGAGACGCAGAAGTATAAATCAGCCTTAAAGGGGTTTGGCTTTTGGAGACAGCCCTAAGTGGACACTCAAGGTACTGCAGTTTTTGTAATTCTGTATTGTCTCAATTTATTTTTTACATCAGAGGTTGCTGCTTGATTTCCACCAAGATGGTGGAGTCAAAATGCCACACTTGTGAGCCAAAATTGTACTTCAAACCAGCTAATGACTTCTAACAGGCAATTCCCACTACTTATATGCAGTCTATGGCAAATCTGAGAGTATTCACCTGGTGTTAAAATGCTATTTGCTCTCACACTTAGAGAACAAAGTGCATGACTGGACCTGAAACTTGACAGGTAGAAGAAGAGTTGTAAAGGGAAACTAAAGTAACATGGAGCGTCTAAAGTAAGAGAACATGCAAAGTAATACCCAGAACTTGAATATAATTAACTTTCATTAAGTAGGAAATGTTAAAAAAGCAACTTTTTGTACTAATAACATAACATTTTGGCTCGCTGAGATGGATTACACTCTCTTCCCCTTGCATTTTTCTGACTCATCGAGGTCACGATCTCAGACTTTTTAGACTGCTACTTTCCTTGAAGGACCTAATTAAAATCGTTCTGCCTCTGTGTGACATGAGAGCGTGTTCTGATTGCTCTTCTGGGAAACTTGAAAAAACAGAGAGGGAGCGAGCGCAGAAAACAGCCTGCAAGAGAGCAGACAGAAGGAGCAGGACTTTGAGGAAAGCGAGCGGTGCAACAGGCTCTCGGATGTGAGGGGCGACGCTCTCCAGGCCAGCAGCAGATGAAAGCTGAGAAAAGTGGCGTGGAGGGCGGGTGATGAAGAGGAGCACAGGAAATGATGGAGATGAAAGAGGGGAGAAGAAAAGCGGCTGGGAGACGATGGCTGTCTGAGAGGGGAGGAGGGTGACATTGAGGAAATGTGGGCGAGGGACGGAAGAGAGAGAGAGAGAGAGAGAGAGAGAGAGAGGGGTGGTACTGAGGAAAAGAGCAGTGGAGTAAGGAGAGTCTGATGAGCCTGAGGGAAGGTGAGGACGAACGACAATCTAATTAACAGGAGTCATGCAAGGAGAGAGAGAATAACTGTGTCTTCATTAGTTTGTTTAGATATGTGTTGTCAGTTTTTGAACTACCTCAGATCATTACTGTACATTAGTATTTACCTTTTAATGCATGTTTAGAGTCTCCACCTCCATCAGGAACTCAAACAGTTTGCACGACACCATAAGAACAGTTTTTCCACAAGTTTCACAAGTAATCCTATGCATGTTCGGCGGGTTCTTGCACTCATCCAGTGGTGGGAAAAATGGTATCATTACCTCTCCCCTTTGCCGGAGCAGCTCTGTCACCTACACAAACAACACTCTTCCTTTTCCTTCCGACGTTGCAAATCCGCCAGAGAACGTCGCCAACATCCTTCTCTGCTTCTCTATTTCTGTAGTGCGACCAAAGCAGCACACTTGGAAGTGCTATTCTCACCTAATTATACATTTATACATTAAGTTTTTAGTTCACTTACCTGGAGGTGAGGTGCTTATTCCCTGTTAGGATCCATCAGAGAGTTTGTGTGGTGAAACATTTCTGTGTGAAATAGAAAGTTTTCATGCACATAATTGGGGATGGGCAATTCAATTCAAAATACTATTCAAAAATCATAGGTATCTATTTGACGATTAATCGAATGACCTCCCTGCCCCCACACACACACACACGTGCATCCACACACACATACATCCACACACACACACACACACACACACACACACACCTGTCCTGTTAACGGCCTGTTTGTGTGACAGTAGCGTTAACCAGCAGCAGGACGAGGTGCTGCTAGTGGCGGGCACTGACAGCGTCAGTCTCGATCTTTATGTCAGTGTTTCTGTGACGTGGCGTGTTTGTTTACATTTTACAGGCATGCTCAGTCTCTGGAAATACCTGTGTAGTAGTGTGAGATTCAGAAACAGAGAAAATCGCAATGACTGCCGCTAATGTTTTCTTCTTCTTTTGCTATTTGATGCAGTTAGCATTCTTCTTCTTCTGTTACTTAATGTAGTTAGCAAACAGCTTTGAGACGTTCTATAGCCACCGTCAGGCTGGGATACCGTATTACAACCTGGCACCAGTAAAAACAATAAAAATTTGTATAAATGAGAAAATGAGAAGATTTTCAAAGTAACTCTTGGATTTTTACTGATTTATAACCAATATTTGAAAATCATATCTTCTTCTTTGTTTGCATCAGTCTCTTCATTACATTGTGTTTGGAGTTTGGAGTAAAATGTTACATAAAAAATCTAGTTTTAATGCTCATGTTGCTTGTAGATTTTAAAATGGTTTCCTCTGTCCTCAGAAGTCAGTCCAGATTTTGTCCAAGAGATGCTAAGTCCTCAGTCTGTGCAGAGTATTTCTCATGTTGTTGTTGTCTATTTTTTCTTTTCAAGATTAGTTTTTGGCCTTTTAGAGTCTTTATTCAGAGGATAGGACAGTGGATAGAGAAGGTAACTCGGGGCTGATATGCAGGAAAGAGTCACAGGTTGCATTCAGGGTCAAGCTGCCTTCTTGAAGGACCACAGCCTCTGCACAGGGAGCAGAGATTTAACCATCAAGGTAAACCGGTGTATGTACCATTAATGCTTTTTGAAGTCTCGCCTTTTTGGCCATCCTTTGTAAATTTGAGCCTTCTTCTTCTCCATTCAAGAACTCAAATTGTGCTCTCTCTTTAATTATTAATGCATGAAAGGGATACATGGAAACATCCAAATCTAAGTGCAGAAAGCAATCCAGTTATTCACGGTGTCTTCTTCCCTACTTCAACTCATTCTCTTGTCTCAGGTTGTCGGTCGAACTGTAAACATTGTACCAAAAAGGACTTGGCCCAGATATATTTCATTGCTTATCCTAATAAACACGGGCCACACTAAGGGCCCTGAAATTTCACCATCGTCCCCAGAGGCTTTATCAATGTGAGACTATGGCGGATGGCTTCTGAGATTCAAATCCCCCGTCCAAACTTTCCCCCATTATCGTCGTATGCAGCGTAGTCGACACTGAACCATTTGTATGTGGAGTCTCATTTTCTGGAGAAACACATAAATAGGACAGCAGCTTGTGTGCCCACTGTATCAGTGCAGCTTGTCTTCCCTGAGGCTGATAACACTGTCAAACTGGGAGCAGAATGCGGTGACATATTGTTGGAGTCAAGAGGCCAGCAGACAGATAATAAGAGCCGTGATTCATACAAGTGTAAGGGGAGAGAAGAGAGGTCACTTTTCTATCTTCGGCATGATATTTCTGGTGTATGAGCACTCAGAGAAGACAGTGAAAGATACAGGTGCAAACAGGACTCTGTTGAATACGCTGTGGGCCTGATTCACTAAAGGATTGCTTGGCTTTGTGCACGCTAAATGAACCAAAGAGACGTCATCTAATTCACAAAGCACCAGCAAAAGGTTACATGCAACACAAACTGAGCTGCAGAGTAAATAGTGTCACTGTGCGGCAGTGTTGTTTACATACGATGACATGAGCTACTGCATTCATTTGGGGGCAAAATGAAACCCAAACAAGTCAGCACAGTTTCCAAATCCACCCTGTCATTACGGATATCTTCGAACTCAGCACTCGTTCTCCTCGGAGGTGAATGAAGATGCAGGTTTTCATCAGTTCAGCCGGCTCCTCTTCTGAACGAGGATGTTCCCAAAAGTAATGGATCCTGAGAACCGTTTCAATTTTCCGAACTATTAGGCTCACACTCCTAATGGCTCACTTCTACAGCGGTCTGTTTCAGCCGTTAGCAAACTGACAGGGCGTGCTCCTGTGAGTGACGTAGTGACGTGCAGCACAGTGGAGCTTGAACAACCACTGATCTCTGGACAGTTACAGACGTTGCAGACCTACTGTATGTGGGAACTGAATGCTATTGAGCTCAGGTCAGTGTAAGGTGTGCACTGCAACACTATGCTACACTTCAGATGTGGAGGTGCAGTTGGATCAGGTCAGCAGTAATGCTCAAAAGTAAAGGAAAACGGGGATGAGTTGGATCAATGTGATCGATGGGGCTAACGTTAGAATATTTTGTAAGGCTGTAGCCAAGCGGCTTAAAATATGAAGCCTATGTAGAAGTGTTATAAACTCAGTTCATCTTGAGGCTGGCTGTAGAAACACCGGAAACCACATACACACCCATTCAAAAAAGACGACCTTTACAGCAATAATAAACATATTTACAGCCTGGTTCAAAAAACGTTTTATGTCTGAATAGCTCATTTCTGTGTCTGCACACACTGTAAGGGGGTGATTTTTTTGTGACTCATTATTTTTGAGGAGATTGAACTTACAATTTTAGCCCAAATAAGGGCATGGCTGGCTTGATTGACAGGCGGGCACCCTGTAGCTGTTAGCGAAAAGCCTAAAGGCCCGCCTCTCTACCTCACACTAGCTTGGACAAAGTTAGGTTGTGTTCAGCATTTTCAATATGGCACCCACCGACGATAGGCTTCAATACAGTGCTCAGGAACAGGCTGTGTTTGGTTGTAGCCCAACCAAGACCTACCCTGGCCCTGCCTATGTGGGTTGTGGGCACATACATGAGCTTGCCTGCGTTTTGTTAGTCTTGGTGTTGTCTGCCTGTGTTTTGTTAGTCTTGGTGTTGTCTGCCTGTGTTTTGTTAGTCTTGATGTGTCTGCATGTGTTTTGTTAGTCTTGATATTGTCTGCCTGTGTTTTGTTTGTCTTGGTGTTGTCTGCCTGTGTTTTGTTAGTCTTGATGTGTCTGCATGTGTTTTGTTACGCTTGAATTTGTCTGCCTGTGTTTTGTTACGCTTGATTTTGTCTGCCTGTGTTTTGTTAGTCTTGATATTGTCTGCCTGTGTTTTGTTAGTCTTGGTGTTGTCTGCCTGTGTTTTGTTAGTCTTGATTTTGTCTGCCTGTGTTTTGTTAGTCTTGATATTGTCTGCCTGTGTTTTCTTAGTCTTGATTTTGTCTGCCTGTGTTTTGTTAGTCTTGATATTGTCTGCCTGTGTTTTGTTAGTCTTGATATTGTCTGCCTGTGTTTTGTTAGTCTTGATATTGTCTGCCTGTGTTTTGTTAGTCTTGATATTGTCTGCCTGTGTTTTGTTAGTCTTGGTGTTGTCTGCCTGAGTTTTGTTAGTCTTGATTTTGTCTGCCTGTGTTTTGTTAGTCTTGATTTTGTCTGCCTGTGTTTTGTTAGTCTTGATATTGTCTGCCTGTGTTTTGTTAGTATTGATATTGTCTGCCTGTGTTTTGTTAGTCTTGGTGTTGTCTGCCTGAGTTTTGTTAGTCTTGATTTTGTCTGCCTGTGTTTTGTTAGTCTTGATTTTGTCTGCCTGTGTTTTGTTAGTCTTGATATTGTCTGCCTGTGTTTTGTTAGTCTTGATATTGTCTGCCTGTGTTTTGTTTTGTAATTGTCTATCGTATAATTTGTAGCTGTGAGGTTTTAAAGTCTTACTGTGTCTGTGTTGTCCAGCGCATTTACATTGATGCTCAATGCTTTAATGTTGATTAATGTCCATTGTCCCAACTCAATAAATAAATGAAAATGAAATAAAATGAATACCATTAGCTTAGTTTGTGACTTGGACCTTGAGACGGCGCAGATCATCGGGGCAAATGATGATTGTTCCTGCATACCAAAACTGATTCTTCTCTGACTTTAAATGGTGGCAGATTGCGTCTTACAAAGAAAAGTTCCAGGCTTTAAGAAAGTGCAGTTAAGCATGATTGTTGAAGATTAGCACCGGAATCTAAGCATTTGGCTTAATGCACCACATTTGTGAAGTACATCCTCACAGAAGTGGCTGCTGACTCCAAGTCCTGTCACTTAAAACATAATGAGGTGACTCAACAGCCCCGACATAGTTTCATCACATGTTCCGGGAACAGGCAGTAATTAAGTTGCATGCCAAATCATCATGTCCCATGTAAATGTTTGAAGTGTTTTCTGTTTATTAGTTTATACTCAGTGCAGAGTGACTGATCAAAGCAGAGCCTGATGGTCTGGAGGAGGTGGAAGAAAGAGAGAGAGAGAGAGAGATGGAGGGACGGCGATGGACAGCAAACAGGAGCAGGAGGGCAGCGGGCGACAGAAAAGAGAGGCAGATTGAGGAGTGATGAGGGAGTGAGGGGGAGTCAGTCAGAGGACAGGAGGGAGGAGGAGGAGGAGTAGGAGAGAGAGAGAAAGAGAGAAAGAGAGAGAGAGAGAGAGAGAGAGAGAGAGAGAGAGAGAGAGACTGACGGCTCGAGCTGAGGAGATCCGTCTGCTTAGTGTCTGTCAGCTCGACACAAGAGAGACTGAAAACAGCTGGGGGCTCTCACTCTGTGTCTTTCTCTCTCTCTCTCTTTGTGTGTGTGTGTGTGTGTGTGTTGTTTCCAACTCCCAAAACAGGCCTCTCCATGTAGTGTGTATATGTGTGTATATGGAGAGAGAGAGAGAGAGAGAGAGAGAGAGAGAGAGAGAGAGAGAGAGAGAGAGAGAGAGAGAGAGAGTATGAAGGGAGAGGGGTTACAAGGACATCCAGAGATCACACACGCATACCATGCTCACGCAAAAGCACACACAAAAGCACACTCACACTCACACACACACACACACACACACACACACACACACACACACACACACACACACACACACACACACACACACACACACATACAGTAACAACCGTATTTTGGCAGTGATTGGTCAGCCTGTACGACTATTGGATGAGGGCTCAGTACCTGCAGTGTTAATAGATTCTGAGAGGTCACACACTCACACACACACACACACACTCACACACCAGCAGATGCCCGCTCACAGCAGTTCTCACACTCTTTATATTGTCGAGCTGTCATCACTGCAGAGAGAGTGAGAGAGAGAGAACAAGAAAAAAAGAGGTAATAAGAAAGAAGTAAGAAATAAGAGAGAAGGATAAGAGAGAGAAGTATGCAATGCAAAACAGAGAGGAGGAATAAAGGAAAGAACAAAAAAAGAGAGAAAGGGAAAGATAATGAGAGATAAACAGAGACAGAATAAGAGAAAACAAAACAGAAAAATAGAGAGACAAAAAGAAGAGAGGGGCAAGAAAAGAGATGGAGATAGTGATGAAGACCTGAACAATAGAAATAGAGACATAGAGAGAGAGAGACAGAGAGAGAGGTAGAGAATCTTCCTGGTGAAGAATCCGGCTGTAGCGGGGCGAGTTGCAGACAAACAGGACTCCTGGTTCTGGATTGAAAGGCAGCAGAGAGCGAGCAGAGAGATTGTGTCCTGTGTAATTTCAGCCCATAATGTGCCGGTACACAGCGTTCATCCCTCCCTCCCTCCCCTTCACATCCATTTCTTCTCATTTCTCCTCATTTCAGAGCACAAAGAGCACCAGCTCTCTCAGCTGTGTGTGTCTCTTTGTCGCTCCCCTCCTCAGCCCGTCTGCTTTCTCTGTTCCCCCGTTTTGTTGTCTCACTCCTGTGTCGGAGCTTTTTTCCGGTCCTGTTCGTCTTCTTCTTCTCGCCTCTGTTTTATTCCCCTCCGTTCTGCATGCCAATGTTTTTTATTGTCTGTTGGTGCTGTTTTTGTTCTGCTCTGTAGCTCTGCAAGTGTTTGTGTCTGGGCCCTCTTTTTATTTCTGGTCATTTAAAGCGTCCCGAGACGAACGGAAGCTGCTGCTCATTCATTAGCATGTGGAATATTGTACAAACAGGCCAGTCTCGTGAAAAGAGGACTGTTTGTGTTTATGATGCATGCAAACTCTGGATGCTATTATCAGTTCAAACATCTACAAACAGGGACAGCCTAGCCTTCATGCTCAACTTTCACACCTTGTCCGACCCGAGCTTTCTCCAATTCAAGAATAAGTTACAACTCACTCGGATAGAGCTCTGCATTTACATAATTCATGATGAGCTCACCGTTGAAGTTGATTGAGCTGACTCATTAGTCACAGGGTCTGCTGCACGGTGGTGCAGTGGTTAGCGCTGTTGCCTCACAGCAAGAAGGTTCCTCTCGGTGTAGAGTTTGCATGTTCTCCCCCGTGCATGCCTGGATTCCTCTCCCTCGGTCCAAAGACGCGCTCATTAGGTTAATTGGTGACTCTAAACTGCCCGTAGGTGTGAGTGTGTGCGTGAATGGTCGTTCGTCTCTACATGTCAGCCCTGTGATAGACTGGTGACCTGTCCTGGGTGTTCCAGCTTCTTGCTCAATGACCCCTGGGATAAGCTCCGACTCCCCGACACACACGCACACATACACATTGGGATTAGAGGTATATATAATGAATAGATGGATTACTGTATGCTTTTCAGACTAGAGATGAGCTCCTTATAGAAAACTACAGGATATAGAAAAGAGAAATACATAAGTTAATTGAACAAAGCAGCACTTGAGAAATCGCTCACAAGCTTTGTACAGAGTATAACAGTCCAAGCTTCTCTCACAGTGTTATAGTATACATTTTTCATAATTAACTACCTCCTGAAGAGAAGGAAAAAACAGTCATAATAGCAGACAAGGACAAACACACCCAGTGGCCCTTAAGATTTTAATTAAGAAACCTTTTGCTGCAATTTGAGAAAGAATGCAAACTCTCAAAATCTCAGCATCTGAATAGCTCTGCCAGTTATACATGTTGCTGCAAAAGAGTGAGACGGATACACTGACAGGAAATCCATCAATAGCAGAAACCACTGGAGTTGGGTTGGAACTGAATTTTCTACTTAGAAGCATTAAAAATGAAATGTTAAATTAAACTATTATGCGCAAGCCATTTAACATTAAAGATTTGATATATATTAATGTCTGTGTAAGACTCTGACGGTACTTGTACTATAGTGGCGACAGTCGAGTGTGTGCAGCATCTGAGTCCTAAACAAATGTCCCTACAGAAAAAATGATGTAGCATTGTAATCTCACATACTGTAATGTAGCCTAAAAAACGACATATTGTATCAGAACATAACATAAGCTAATGTATTATATTGTGTAATAACATATCACAACATTCCTTATTATATTATATAATAACATAACATATTGTGTCTTCTTTTGTTTGTATTTGTGTTATATTGTTTCGTTTTGTTTCATATCTTATTGTATGGCATCAAACCGTAGCGTTTTGTACCTTACCGTATTGTACGGTATTGTTTCGTTTAGTTTCGTACTAGGGATGTCAACAATTAATGGAGTATTGATTAACTGATTGTTAGGATGAACTGGAACCCATTTTTTGTTTAGATTTTCTCTCACGTGGAACAAACATCATGTGGTCTTATGTTTCGTTCAGGTATCAGGGAGGTGTTTTAAGTTTGATGCATGTTCTGATGTGAATCAAAAGGTGTTGTGCACAGCTCAGCTGGGGGCTTCGGCTAAGTGACAGGTCTCCACGAGTGCTTTTCTTCTCCAGCCGGACTAATAATGACCCAGTTTCTTTCCCCTTGGACACCTGACCACCTACACATGCTCGTTTTGGAGGAGCTCCGAGGGAGGAGGGGAGGGGTTAGACGGAGTCATGAGGAAAAGCTACATTCAAATTCATGCCGGTTTTCCGAGACTACCAACCCTAGCTTTAAGCTAGCAGATAAAATACTATTGTATGAAGGCGTGAGTGAGGTCAGAAAACTATCATGTAAACTTTGAGGACAGAATTCTGTTCAACGAGCTGCAGGAGAGTCTGATAGCTGAGTTCAGAGTGCTGCGTTTTATAGATGCGTAACAGTATTCGGTGTCATGTCTGCTGATTGGAAAGCTTCATGTTCTATTAGTGCGGACTTTCACAATGATTGTAATGAATCCTTCTGTTGATAACACTTGTCAGCTAATTGCTTTGATACCTGCCCACAGCCTCAGTGAGAAGGAGGTTTCTTATCCAGAGCGGGGGGTGTTTGAGAGTCATGATAACCGACAGAGGGTGTAATGAGGATTCATAGGAGGAGGTGGGCCGGGATGAATGCGCTGTATTCACCTGAATCACCTGCTTTATTGGTGATTAGTGTGCCTTCCTACTTCGCAGGATTCTTGTGTCTGAGTGATGATCTGGATGCATGTTCACTCAACAGTGGATTTTAACTTCAGATAGTTTTCCCCCTTTAGCACAAGATAAATTATTGAGCAGACCTTGAGGTAGAAATCTTCATTTCTTGAATGGAATAGTGGATAATTTATGAAATGGAAACATATATTTAAATGTAATAACCTTCAGTTCTTGACCACTTTGAGCACAGTTCTTCAACTTTACATTACGGAGAATAAAAAAAACATGAAGCTGCATTTGTTCCAGCAGCCAAGGACATCTTTTTTGTTGTAATGGTATTGTGTATCTTCTTAAACTAACGCCTCTGAAGCAAAATCCTCTCTAATTTTGGATTAAGTTGTAAAGAATTCCACAGAATTGAAAATAATAGCCTCTTCTTTTCTGGAAGAACACTTAACGTGCCACAGGTGATTTCTGAGCTCCATTATGTAACTCTAATTTCATCCCTTTAAGTACTTTTGTTGTTGTTGTTGTGTACATTAAACCCAAGTTCCCCTCTCATCCTATGCCCACATCATCATTAGAAGCAGACTTATTTTTTTAGACTTTATTTTTCTTGTTTTGTAACAAATATTTTACAAACAATACTGAGAACATAAGACAGACAGGGTCATCATCATGAGTGAGTAAAAATGCTTGACATGATAAGCTGAGAGAATCACTTTATAAAGCTGTGGAAAATAAAGTTTGTGGAGTTTTCCTGAACTTATTTCAGAACTCCACTGCAAAGAAGAGCATAAAACAATAGGCACCAAAGTATAAGTTGCACCGGTGTAGAAGATGCAGTCTGTTTTTGGAGGTCTCTCAGTGGGACAAAGGTATAAATTGTCTTCATCTATGAGTGGGTTTTGTAAAGTCCATAATGCACCATTTTTATGAAGGCGTGTAGCTCCATCTGTTTTTCACCATGTGGAGTTTGCAATCCTGCTAGCTAATGGTAATATAGTTGAGCTGGGCCTGTTGTAACTTTGATACACAGACCAAATGCCTGTGGCCATTTCAGCTGGACTTGTACCATCCATCTCTGAACACTTGTCTTAAACTGTGGAGTATTTATCAATCAAACCAGTATTCCTCAAAATGTATGTACTTAAAACCCTTTGAGGTCAAAGACAGAGAGGAGAAAAACAAACAAATAAACAAACAAACAAACAAAAAGTGGAGTGGCTAGCTGTGTTATTCAACAGCATGTAAGTTCAGTCCTTAAGTGTCTGAGAATTTCTTTAGAATCCTTAAGATCCTGTCAGGTCAAGGCTGTCCACAGGAGGTGCAAACAAGGCATTTCCACAGCAGAACATGTGAATCATCATTACACATTCATATAAGTTGTCCAGTTCTTCCAATATTTTTCACCTTTTTTTGTTGCATGTCTTAGTGAGAAGGTCAGTTGTTCCATACAATACATTTCTTGAATAATTTCTTTCCATTCCTTGATTGTTGGGGATTCTTTATGCAGCCATTTCCTGGTTATGGCTTTCTTACTACCAGCTAATAGTATCTGTAATAAATACCTGTCCTGCCTTTTTAGCCCAGTTGGAATATTTCCCAAGTATATGACACTGAAGTTGAAATCAAGCTCTGAGGCAATCATAGATCTGATCGCGTTCACTACATCTACCCAGTAAGATGTGATTTTAGGACATTCCCAAAATATATGAAAATGACCAGCTGACAAACAACCACACATCCTCCAGTACTGAGCATGCTCAGATCTGTTACTCTGTGACTCTTTGATCTTTGGAGTTATAAAAAAACTCAAAATGTTTTCCCAGGAAAATTCTCTCCAAAGATTTGAGCTTGAGGTTGTGGACTGCCTCTTGCATATGTTCAACCATTCCTCCTCAGACAACTTTAAGTTTGCATCTTTCTCCCATCTTGTAGAAGCAGCCTTAACATTGCTTCATCTCCTGATCTCCATTTATTAATTTCATCACAGCTTTGTGATTTGTTTGTTTTTTTTACACTAGTGTCTCAATCTGGCAGAAAATATCGGTAATTAGAGCTCAGTGCTCGGCCGGCCATGTTTACTCTAGTCTTGGTGTTTTACTAAACAGTGCTTGTTAAAAATGGACCCACGTCGCTTTGAAATGAAACGAGCCAAATCCTCCCCCCATTGTTGGAATCCACCCGTCTATCCCGGTGATTCACAGTCGCAGCCAGCCGAGGAGTCATGAATCACATGATGACTTTTTGGAAAAAAAAGAAGATGATAATGAGAAACCTGGTTCAATATGGTTCAATACAGGGGGTGTGGTGGTGTAATATGCAAAGGCCAGATTCAAAACTGGACCCTGAAAGTCATTAATCATGTGTTTTGAAGTATGCATTGTTGGAATAAGGAAGAAAATGTTAAACATTAGGAGCTGATGTGATGTCAGTGTATAGGGCTTTAGTTTACAAAGAGGGATCATATTACAGGAGAGCGGCGAGTTGCATGGAGGTAACTGCTAATAGGCTCAACACTGCCTTTCTGTACACCTCATTGAAGTGTGGGTGTACAGTAATAGCAGAAAGTCTGGCACAGTTTGTACCTGAAAATCAGCCAGCTAGTCCCGAGCAGAAAAAGAGGACCAGGAAAAAAAAGATTCTGGTGATAGCTGGCAGAGTGAGGACCTGTGCCAGGAACAGCCTGGCAAGACCTGGAAATAAATCGAGCAGAGCTGTGTGCCAGTCTTTGTCGAGACGTTGAATTAATTAGTGGATTAATCAAGTCATCCATAATTTTGATAATCTAATTATCTAATTGTTTGATTTATTGAGCATAAATACGTGAGTCTGCTTTCCAGCTTCTTAATGTGAGTACAGGCCATTTAAATCAGTACTTAAGGTCAGGCAACACAAGCAATCTGAATATATCACATGCATATTTTATGGACTATAAGTTGATGAATTGATCAAAAACTAACCCATAGATTAATCAAAGGAGCTCAATTATTCTTTAGAAGTGATTTGAATCTGATGGGACTGTATGATGATTAAAGAGATGTATAATTTTACAAGTGTATGATAAGGATAAGAAGTATGAAAGTCTTTGGTTTGTAGACTCAGTGTAAGCGTCTGCAGTGGATAGTATTCCCTGCTGGAGTCTGGTAGTGTTGGTGGTGAAAATGAAAGAAGTTATAGAAAAGATGCAGAATGAGATGAGTAGGGGATTCTGATGAATGAGTGAGGCATGGAAACTGTTTGCAGTTTTAATTGGAGCTCAGCTTCATCACTCGCTTCCTGCTTCCATCACTCGAGTCAGTTTCAGTCATATTTGCTGTGTTTGAGTAAAATCTCATCAGGAGTTAAGGGTAGGCGATATGACCTTAAATTCACATCACAGTATTTATTCGCTTTTTGTTGCAATGGTATTATACATGAAATAAAACCAAAACTCATGTCTAACCCTGTGTTCATGGTCCAGCATATCTACCATGTAACGGTAATGAAACAGGTACACCGCCCACCCCTATAAGGATTACCCTCAAAAACCAAGCCCTGCTTTTTGAGGCTGTAATTGCCAACACAAAAGTTTGCCTTTAGGATTTATCTAAGAAGCTAGCTGGTTAAAGATCATATTGATGTATTGTTCTAACTCACACAATGACTCACAGTAACCTTGCAACTGATTGGGTTTAAGCTATAGATTGCATAAAACATGGCCGCAGTCTCAGTAACGTCACCCTTTGTTTCCTGAAGACAAAGATGGCGGTTGCCATATTGGAAACGCTGACTCAACCTCACTTTTGGTCAAACTAGGGGCGATTCTAGGATCGGATGTTTAGGGGTGCTGAGCCGGGGCAAGATTAATTTAATTGTTTTGTACATTTTAACCTAATTTCTTTCCCACATTTGTGAAAGAAAAGTATAACACTTTTTGGGAAAGTCTGTGACTAAACCCTCAAATCTGATAAAGATTATTTAAATGCTGAGCCACAGCAAAAGAGAAATGGATTGGAATCATAAAAGAAACATATGGTAACCCTAATTTCTGGGGAAAGAAGACTCATTTTGATACAGCAGCTCCTCAACATATAATATATACATAAACAGTATGTATGTTTCTGGAGTAAACCAGCCCCCTATAGTGAGTACCAAAAATAACAAAAATTGACATTGAGGTTATTTTTTTGGATTTCATTTGAAATGCAATGCACAACATGTAAAATGTGGTGGAGCTGCTGTATTTTTGTTGCTAAAATATTACGTTTCAACCAAGTACTGTATTTTAGGGGTGCTGGGATTCAATTTAGAGGTGCTTCAGCAGCCCCAAAAATGGGCTAGAAACGCCTATGGGTCCAATTTATAACGAAGGAGGAGGAGCTGAGGCTAGCCTGAAGCCTTCTTGCAAACAGCTACATCGCAAACAATAATCAGCCAATTATGGAAATCTCTGCATAAGTCTTAATCCAAATATCCTCGAAAGGGATTCCTTATATAAAGAAGTTCAACGTCTTGTAGTACATATAAAGAAATGAGACAGCCAGACCACAAAAATGCTTTCATATCTGGCTGTCAACATTATTATTCGTCCTGTAAAAATTGACATTCTAACATTGGTGTTAATGGGGATTTCTCGGCTTTTGGATCCTGCTCCAAGTGGACACTCAAGGAAGTGCAGTTTTTGAACTCATGCATTGGCTTCATTTTTCAACACGAGCCAAAGCTAAGTTAGGTTCAGGACACAGTCATTATGAGAGTCAGGATATTAAAGCTACTGAGAGTAATTTTCATTGCTTGTCAATTTTGGCGACACCCTTGGAAAACATGGTGTATCTTATAATTTTGTCTTACCCCATTCTTATCCCATATTCTCCTGCCGTCTCTTATCAGTATCACTGTTAATATTATCTGGAAAAAATGTAAACATAGGCTGTTTCTTTGGCTGTTTGTCTCTTCATTCGACACCTACCAGGTGGTGGCGTTTTTGGGCGTTTAAAGAATAAAGGAAGAACCATTCTCCTTATAGAGGCACCAGAATTAAGTTTTGTCTGTTTCATGACTAAGAAAAAACTCCTAACAGTAGCTATAAGTCCATGTTGATGGCGTTTGTACATGGAGCATTATCCTTGTGGTTTTATATTCCTTTGTTGAGCCAACAGATGAATCTGGCGGATTGTCAACCTTTGGTCATTTGCTGTAATCATATATTGGCTTTCCTGATCAGTCAAAGCACACTACCCAATCAATCTCTAAAAATGAAGACGGGCCTAGGTGGCACTTTATTGAGTAAAGACAATACTCCTGGTGTCCTCTGTTAGAGGGAGAATCAGTGGATGAATACTTTAAACATCAAAGGATTACTTATCAGATGATTCAGTGTTTGAAAGGTCAGGGCCAAACTGTTTTATAGTCTATGGTGCAGATTATTCTGAGATTAATGACCAGAAGTGGGATAAATAACATCTAATCAGGCACGTTGTCTCTCAGGAAGCTTTTCTGGGCACGCTCTTTGCAGTTTCTGTTCTCAGTGATCATTTAGAACGAGAAAGTTTGACAAGGACACAACAGGGCTGAACTGAGTGTTATTGGATTGGACAAACATCAACAGAACTTAAGTTTGGCTTTTGGTTTCCAATGTCACTTTTGCTGACCCTTAATGGGACAGTTGTTATTGTTGCTGTCAAATCACATCAGGCAACCAATTTCTTTTCATTTCAATAATGTTTTCAAGATGTCCAAGGTCTCTGAGAAGTTCTTGAGAAGTTTACGGGCGCGGGTTGTGTTTCTTTTTCGGTGTTTAAGACCAGTCTTTAGATATCACACAGTGCCATGTCATCATACATTTCTGTCCTTTAAATAAGATGCAAATCCTTTTCTAAACTCTGCATATTCTCTCCTGATTTTCCACCTGCTGTTTCCCCTTTTGCCTTTTCGTGTCCTTTCTACCAATATTGGATAACCATCTAATTTGTTCCGAGCTGCATCTCTTACATCTTGATCCTCTTCTCCTCTCGCTTTTTCTGAATAATTCCTTTTGATGAATTCCTCGCTGGCCTTTGATCTGAGCAGCAAAAATGCGAGTGTATCGAGCGGTGGGAGAACATCAGATAGGGGAGGAAGAACTCTTCAATGGAAGTGCGAGGAGAGCCGTGCCGCCTTGATCAACAAGGCAGTGGGCATGAAAAGAAACGCCGGCACATGAAAAGAAACATGGAACAAAAGCCATTGACACGGGCGCTGCGTATCCTTTGTTTTCTGAAGATATGACAGAGATGTATCTTTTAATGCGGCATGGCATACGGACAGCGTCACGCTCTGCCTTCTCCCATCTCAAACCTTTTGTCCTCCATGTAAAGGAGCTCAGTCTGTCTTCTTTGAGCGAGCTCCTCGTACAATTGCTCCACTTGTCTGCTCTTGAATATATTGTTCTCCTGTCATGTTGATAGTGGGTGTCATTCCCTTTCAGTAGAATTTGTTTTTTTTGTTTGGATGTTATACAGAAGGAGCTAAGAGGCCGGGCTGCAAAGGTGGGCTTTTGTAAACAGACCTGAGATATCGAGCCGTCTCTTCTTTAGCTAAACTTCGCTGGTGGTGCTCTTTTTGTTTAAATGTGTAAACGCAGCTCGCAGTGCGGCGGCTTTTGTTTGAAGATTTTACTCCCAGGCTCTTGGTGGATTATACTGAAAGAACACTAGAGAAAAAATAAAGCAAACACGCAGAGCTAAAGTTTTTTTTTACTGAACTTGGTTGATTCCAGGAGGAGTTTGTGATCCCTTCAAAATAAGATCGTCTGCCTGGGCTTATTTGTTGATTTCGGGTATCTTGAGGTGCTTTTAATCAATAGAATCTGTACAACTTCAGCTCACAGCTCATATATGGCAAAGATAAAAACATACAAGATGAAGTGTGCACACTTTGAAGAACGGTGTGCTGACCTTTTCATCTGAAATAGAAATATAGGTGAAGCATTTTTTTAATTCCCATGAGGCTGTTTCTTGAAGTATCTTCAGATGCTTCATAACAAAATCTACAAAAACGTACAGGGTTTACAGGGTAACTTTTAAAACCGTAACACCGGGAGAGATGCATTTGCGGTGGACTGAGTGAAGACCACTGCTACAAGCTGCTAAATCAAGAGAATCAAAGCTTCTTCTTTTGAAAAGTACACACACATACAAAACAGATAGAACAAATTAAAGAAAGAGAAATCAAGTGAATCACAGATGTGTGTGATGTTATTGTGGACGACAGGCGGAATAAAAACACTGCGGTTAATCTACCAATCAGACACGTTCAGCATTGCAGGTCCTTATTAATGAAAACCCAACATCAAGACAGGATAAGACTCAGTCTTATCTCATCTTAATCCACCATGAGCATTGCACCTCGCAGTATTTGGCAAGTTACAGCGGCAAGGACAAACTTCCTTAACAGGCAGAAACCTCCAGCAGGACCAGACTCATGTTAGACAGACATCTGCTTCGACTGAGTTTGGGTTGGAAAGAGGGATAGAGGAGGATGAGAGAGCGAGGGCGAGAGCGAGAGCGAGAGAGAGAGAGAGAGAGAGAGAGAGAGAGAGATGATAGTGATGATAGTGATGATAGTGATGATAGTGATGAGACAAGTAAAGGCACATGCTAGTACAGTTTTTTGTCAAAGCCCCTGTCAGCCTTCCCTTCTGCTTCAAAGACTTGCTGTGAGCGAATTGTTTGACGAGAAAGGCAAAGAGATAAGAGTTTCTGCTCCATCCACAGGGGGCGCCATTATCAACACAAACAGGAAGTTCCTCTCAGAAGCACTCAAAATTAGTTCCAACAGGAGAGTTAATACTCTCATCAGTCTGCCACCAGGAGGTCATTATTTGTGATAATATACCTTAAGCTAATTTGAAATCAAAAGCAATTTTGTTCGTTGGGTGTGTTGGCAAGTTTTCTTCACAAGTTTGTCACTAAAGAGTAAAAATGCACACCGCAAAGGTTAAAGTCAACCGGAAATCCTCTGATCAAAATAACTCAGTGGCAGCAGTCGTCCTATTAGTGGCTCTAACACAGTCAGGCATATTTTAGTATTGTGACAGTAATAGAGAGTTTTCTTACACAAAGAAAGACGCTGAAAACTCTTCTGTTGAGCAATGTCAAGTTTTTCTTTCCCTCTGGAGAGTAAGATTGTTCTGGTATCAAAGGGAAAACTCAGAAGTAGTGAATGCCATAAATTACCCTTAATCACTTGAACGCTCTGCACTTCCACGTCTTCCACTGTAAGCTCATGCCATTCCTCGCTTTTATGCACACAAACTGGGAGTAGTTTGGGGATCAACGCTCGTGGATAGAACAACTTGCACAAGCAGGGATCAACCATAGACAGTGTAATACATGGACGTAGCCATTGATGTCTGAAGCTATTTGCTATCAGTTGTCATTTTCAAATAAAGCGACTGCTGGAATTATCATGTTTATTTGTAGTAACAAACAATTTGGCGAAAGGAAACTCAGACAATAATGGTATCAAACTCCACAAAGGGAAATATCTTTGCAAAAAGAACCATCTCTAAATAAAGACAATGATTACACAAGCAATACAGTCCCCCAATATGCTATAATGATCTATGCAGATATCACTGGATGCACTCAGATGTAAGCTTGCACCACCATTTCGACACATACTTCCTTCTTCTTGCCTGCTGGTCAATCCGCTGTGATCCGACTCTGTGCTCTCTCACCCATCAACACCCACGGGTTGCGTTTTCAGAAGGCAGCACGTAGCAGGACTGCCAGACGTCTGGAGTCATGTGACCGAGCTGTAATTACTGAATCAAGGATTCTCCTCCTCCTCTCCTCATCCATGTTGTCTTTGTGGTCCTCTGAAAACCTCTGACCTGTTGTCTCCAGGCCTGCCTCCGCTCATCATGACGGTTTGTTGCTGTAGTTCAGTGAAATACGATCTGGTGATAACACAGTGTTTTATTCTGAAAATTAACCGGATTAACCTGCTCGAGCGGATCCAGTGGAAGTTAACACATTGACTAGATTAGAAACCTATCAGATCCGGTGCTATGATGGATCTGGTGGAATTTGGCCGTTACTGTAACTGACTTCCTGTGGTTCTTCAAATGACTTCATTGGAAACCAAAATATGTTCAAATCAACTACACAACATTAATTTGGTTACAGCTACATCAGATGAAAAATGTTTCTGCACACATGATGTCGACATGGTGGAGGTTGCAGGCTCAATCTGCTCCCTGTAGCTGTGGATTTTATCTTCATGCATTGCGCTGTGGGATTTACACATCATTAGTAATACAAACTGTTGTGATTTGTTGGGGGAATGTGTGTTGACACAGCAGCACTTAAGCATTGTCACATACAAATAACAGTGACAGCAGAGGTAACACTGAAAAGAAAACAGTTTTTGCTCCAAGGTGATGATTTTAGGTGATACACCTCAGCAGGTGGGAGTCGAAAGCAATCAAGACTCTGATTCTCTACAATTTCTACCGTGAAGCTAAATTGCATGTCTGCAACCTATTCATTATGATAACAATGGCTTTTGTGTGAAGTATCATGAACCATGTCAGCCTCTTGATGGTGAAAAGGTGTTGGAGTGAATGGGAAATATGTGCCTCACCTATCATCAAAAGGACAATCTAAAACTTGATTAAAGAGGATTTTATACAGTAGAAGTCATCGAGAGTCAAATACCAATTACTAGTGAGTCAGCCTGCTCGCTCTTTGTGAGTCTGTCGCTCACTCAAGCACAGAATATGCGCTCTGTAATTGTAGAATTCCGATAATGTCCAAATCATGTGAGTGAGTGAGAGCCTGACACCTGCACAATCCAAACTTTTCAGGAATGGATATCTGCAGACTTTGTGTGAGGTGTTGAGCTGAGTAGGAATAATGCAGATGGAGTTAGAAAGGTTTCTTATTAAGCCCACAGGTCAGAAATATCATTTTCTCAGCCAACAGAGGATTATGCAGCCAGCTTTAATTCCAGCATAAGAAGAACTATAACTGGAGTTAATGTAATGTGCCGTTAGCTGACAATATGATAACACTGAAACCCCCCTGCAGAGTAAACATGCCAATTATCTGAGCTTTTAGCTGCCCAGTAGTGTTCATATATAATTTAAAAGCTCTATTTTGTGCTTTTGTAGCTCAGTGCTTTGCACAATGTCACTATCTACAAATAAATGTAGGATAAATACTACAAATGTATTACAGCTTCTTAATTAGAGAGAGGAAGATGTGTGGATTATGAAAGTATAGCCGTTCCATTGTTCTCTACAGTGAATACAAAACATTTCAAAGTAAAAGCTTTACATTTATTTGGAATAAAAATCCTCCTTCTCTTAAAAAGCCATGCTATTATTCTGCTACCTCGTCCCCAATTGATGTAAAAGCTTTAGCTGGGCGTGTGGAGGTTTAAAAGGTCACTATAAGAAAAGTATAACAATTTGCAATACTGCTTTGGGACTTTATTTAAAGGCTGTTTTCTACTCCATTTGATACACATTGTGTGAGTAAGAGCATTTCTTTGTGGAATGCAATCACATATATGTATGATGCACTTTTAATACCTTTCTGTTATCTAAAGAGTGAGCTGTGCTTTGTATATAACAGTATCAAATGCAGAGAGAGGCATTTTATTGTGTTGTATTTTACCCAGAAGCTGGCTTTCACAGAGGTAAGCAACCTCATAGCTGTGCAAAGCATCCTGGATATACAAGTGAACCGGCCTAGCAGCGCCACTGTGTAACAGTTTCCCTCCCTCATTAGGTCATAATCATGCATTTAAAGAAAACAGTGGTATCCTATTAAGTTAACGAACCTTGTGGAGTGCTGCTTTTATAGTTTTTTTTGGGGCTTTTTAGCCTTTATTTGTTGGACAGCTTGAGTGAGAGACAGGAAATGAGAGGAGTGAGAGGGGGGTGACATGCACCAAATCATTGACCAGAAATCCAGGAGGAAACGGATCCTACGACCAGTGCAACAAGGACTACATCCTCTGTACATGTGGTGACAGAACCGCCAACCCCCGCCAACATTGTGGAGTGCAAAGTGGTTTGATTGAGAAGACTCCATTTAAGACAACAAGGGTGGGGCGTGGTGGGTGGTGTATGTCTTCGCTAATGGTTCCTGGGTTGTTGGCCCAGACCTCAACTATCAATGCTATTGTAAGCTGAGCTCACCTGCTGTTTGGGTAGCTAGCAGGATCGATGGAATGAATAGTACCAAAAAGATATGGTATCTGCAGATACCACACATTGCTGAACACAATAGAAGTCTACACTTTGAAAGACATTTTAAGCCTGTCTTGAAGCGCCCCAAAAAAAGGGACTACATCTTATAAACCAGCGAAACTTATATTTCAGATTTTACTGCAAATATACTTAAACTAAAACCCCATCAAAGCACTATTCCTGGATTGAATCACAAGATAAATTTGGTGTTGGGTTTACACCAGGAAAGTTTGCACTGGTTGCGATTAAAATCAATGATTATTTTTGTTTTAGATTTGATTAAAAAATGATTAAACACAGGTATCGTTTCCCTAAGGCAGCTCTGTTGCTTCCATGCACTGGTGGGTTGAAGGTATAGAATACCAACAGGCCCACAGAATTGAAGTGATCCCTTTGTTATCTTCCAGACGGTAAAGAAAGTTTCGAAAATACTCTGGAAATGAATGTTTTTGTGCCTCAAATGAAGCGTAAAGTGAGTCAAATCTGGCATTTTCACAAAGCCAGACTTCTCCATTATTCCTCTTTGTGTGAAGTATCTCAGCACACAAAGAAAGTCAAAATGTCAACTTTGCATTCTTGAATACATTTCAGACACCTGCAATTGCACTCACGCCTGGTTTTCCTGCTCTTATCATTTTACACTTTTACGTCTGAAGTCTCTCTCCGCTTGGAAAAGGCCGCGGCAGCCGAGAGAAAAGGAGTTTGAAATCACATCAGGAGGCTAATCACACACAGCGTTTATCAGCAAAGCCACCATTATTGCAGAGATTGTGAAGCATACTTCCAGCTGTGACAAACTTTTCCCATTTTCCATTTAGATTTATCCAAACGGCTCCATGCACTTTCCACTGTAAGTGCTATATCTAATCAGGCAAAGACCACAAGCTTTCAGGGCCAATTAAAGTTGATTCTGGGTCCTTGATGTGTGGAACACAACAACTCCTGCAGTAATGTGAACACTCCTTGCTCTCTGCAGCACTCAATAAGAATAATCCAAGTCGTTATTGGGGAGATCATCATTTTCCATAATGTAACATAACTTCTTGAATTTTAAAGAGTCGTACTTAGCTCTAAATGTCATGCAATTTAATATTCTGCTATGTTAAATTTGATAAAAGACAGGATCTAAATGACCTACAGTATCTCACAAAAGTGAGTACACCCCTCATATTTCTGCACATATTTAATTATATCTTTTCATGGGACAACACTGAAGAAATAACACTTTGATACAATGTAAAGTAGTCAGTGTACAGCTTGTTTAACAGTGTAAATTTACTGTCCCCTCAAAATAACTCAACACAGCCATTAATGTCTAAACCACTAGCAACAAAAGTGAGTACACCCCTAAGTGAAAATGTCCAAATTGGGCCCAAAGTGTCAATATTATTTTCCAGCACTGCCTGAACCCTCTTGGGCATGGAGTTCACCAGAGCTTCACAGGTGCCTCTGGAACCCTCTTCCACTCCTCCATGACGACATCACGGAGCTGATGGATGTTAGAGACCTTGCACTCCTCCACCTTCCGTTTGAGGATGCCCCACAGATGCTCAATAGGGTTTAGGTCTGGAGACATGCTTGACCACTCCATCACCTTCACCCTCAGCTTCTTTACAAGGCAGTGGCCATCTTGGAGGTGTGTTTGGGGTCGTTATCATGTTGGAGTACTTTCCTGTGGCCCAGTTTTTGAAGGGAGGGGATCTAGCTCTGCTTCAGTATGTCACAGTACATGTTGGCATTCATGGTTCCCTCCATGAACTGTAGCTCCCCAGTGCCAGCAGCACTCATGCAGCCCCAGACCATGACACTCCCACCACCATGCTTGACTGTAGGCAAGACACACTTGTCTTTGTACTCCTCACCTGGGCGCCCCCACACACGCTTCACATCATCTGAACCAAATAAGTTTATCTTGGTCTCATCAGACCACAAGACATGGTTCCAGTAATCCATGTTCTTAGTCTGCTGTCTTTAGTAAACTGTTTGCAGACTTTCTTGTGCATCATCTTTAGAAGAAGTGTGAGGGGTGTACTCACTTTTGTGAGACACTGTATGTCTGTTATACAAAGGATGGCAGTCTTATACAGGTTAAAACTAAAATGTGAGGGGAAGCTGTTGGCCTTGCGGTCTAAGCGTGCACCCCATATGCAGAGGCCATAGCCCTTGTCACAGACGTGGCAGGTTTGATTCCAGCCTCGACCATTTACTGCATGTCTTCCCCCACTCTCTAATCCCCAAATGTCCTGTCTCTCTTCAGCTGTCCTGTACATTATAGGCGAAAATTCCAAAAAACAAATACAAATAAAATAAATAAGAAATAGAAAAGGCTGGCAGATATACCTGGGTGGGCAAAGATATACTTGTGCAGCCCGCCCAGGAGTCGTGTTTGTGTGGGGAACGCTTCACTAATCGACGTCAAAGTGGCAACATCCAATTTTTAACAGCATTTGTACAGAACAGAACAGAACGAACCACATTCCTCTTCCTCCTTGTCACTCAAAATCCTGAAGTATAAAGGAGTAGCTATAACAAAGGAATCATCTGCTGTCCGTCAAACACGCAAATCATTGAAATTCAAGGCAGAAGTGATGGACATTGATGGATTGAGATTCAATATGTGAGGAGGTGGAGAATAATAGTGTTTCTGAATGTGGTAGCTCGCAGCACAACATCAAAAAAAGGATTTCCCTTTTGTCATCAGCCTTTGTAGATGTGATTTGAATATTCAAAATGGTGAATTTTTTTAATTATTTCCGGCTGTATTAGCGTCTTTCTGGTAATAAATCCTCAAATACACACGGATGCCAGGACCTCCTGACTAGCAGCCAGCGCAAACCGTTTGTGTGTGAAACCGCAGCCAGCCTCATGACGACTAATCTCCTCTTTCCTTTCCTGTTCCTGATCAGTGTCCTGTTACTGAAAAGCCAAAGCAGAATGCCATCATTATGAGCTGTCAAATGCCAATTAGTGGTAATTCAGCTCCCCACTGAGTGCTGGATGAGACAGTCACTCAAAGCCAGCTCTCCTCTGCAGCTTCCTTCTCTTTCACGTCACATTTGAAGGATTACACCAGTTTTTTTTTCTACATGTGAATGTCATGAGGCAGAGATTTTAATGGGAGTTGACCTGTTTAATGACGGTGCTGTGTGTGAATTGTATGAAAGCTCACAGTGATTGATGACGCATCCTGTAGCTGTTAAACCGTCACGAGTCACACACAACTTCAAAGTATGAAATGTGAGGAATGTGATAAATGGTGTAATGGATTATCTGTCCCAAAAGGGCTACCTCCAGAGATTTAAAGCGGCTACAATCAATATTTTTACATCAACGATAGAGCTCAGGACTGCACGTCTGAGAAATATTGTTCACAGTGATGAATCCTGGAAAAATGATTACCTGATTCTGCATTTATCCTGAAGTCCTAAAACTCCTACAGCCAGCTACTTTACTTTGTTGCTTCACTTTTACAGACTTTACCTTTGATTTCAGCAAAATAAGCTCTTTAATCTCACTATGCTTTCAAACTCAGAAAGTTAACAACTAATGCAGGAAGTGAGGAACATTTTACAAACAGAGATGTGAAGATTGGACGTGCAGCTTTCCTTACAAACAGCGAGTAAACAAACTTTTGAAAGATAGTATCCTCTTTTACTTGGAGCAGTTTCATGTGGAGTGTTTATGTGATGTCATTTGGGATTGTTCCCACTCTAAAAGAATGAAGGTTTGCAAATTTCCTCAAAAAATTGAAGCAAAGTGACTCTATTTCAACAGTCCACACATTAATAAGAACAACGGAGGATTCGGGCCACATCAAGCAATTAAAAACAAACAAAAATTGGAGATTTTGAGGATGAAGTTGGGATTTTGAAAGAATAGATTTGCAAGAGAAAAGGTCAAATTTTTACCAAACTTGAATTTATTTATTTTTTAATTTTTTTAAAGTTATATTTTGGCCTTTTTGCCTTTATTTGATAGGACAGCTGAAGAGAGACAGGAAATATGGGGAGTAGACATGCAGGAAATGGTCGACCGGCCAGGAATCGAACCAGCGACCCCTGCGACGAGGACTGTAGCCTCTGTATGTGGGGCGCTTAGACCACGAGGCCACCAACGCCCCATTACCAGACTTTAATGACTCTCACTTGTTCATTCATGTCTTCATTTTTGGTAAAATGTATGTGCATTTATGAGTTTATTCTTAAAGATTAAGACCTTCATCTCAATTATGCATAACTCTTACGGCCAAATTCCAGGGTCCGTGTCCGATCCTTCACAGCACCGGATCTGATAGGTTTCTATTCTAGTGAATGTGTTAACTTCCACTGGATCCGCTCTGTTGCGTTCCAGCTGCGTCTCTGATATGGCAGGCCAGAGTCCTCTGGATCAGATACACAAGACTTATATTTTTGACGGATGCCGGGGAACGACACATCAATCTCAACAGAGCAGATGCAGCGGGACAGGAAGTCAGGCGCCAAAACAAAATGAAAACATCCGGTTAATTTTCAGAATAAAACACTGTGTGTTATCACCAGATCGTATTTCACTGAACTACAACAACAAACCATCATGATGAGCGGAGCCAGGCCTGGAGTCAACAGGTCAGAGGTTTTTCAGAGGACCAGAAAGACAACACGGATGAGGAGAGGAGGAGGAGAATCATTAATGCATCGGACAACCTTGGTCACATGACCCCAGCGGACCGTAGTGGATCGGCGACGGACAGGGATCTAGTGAAAGTACCGGGTTAGCCTATATGAGATTTAAACACATGACTAACACACAGCAGAACAGGTCCTTGTTTGTTGTTGTTGTTGATTTGAAGAAGACACTGAGGATTATTGTAGTTCTGGTAAGTTCAATGACTTGCATTAGTGTACATTCACAACACTGCAGGAGCCGGTTTGTAATCAGAGCTGTCAATCACTCATCTTTAAAAATCAAATAACTCATTTAAAGTAAACTTTGCAGAAAAATTAGCACTGGAACGTAAATCCGCTTGACAATAACTTATTATAACGACAGAAAAAAGGTTTGAGAAAATGTTATTTGAAGTGTATTTTAGTTTTATCGTTTGACCTACGTTCCATCTGTTAACATGCAGGAGGCGGGGTTTATGACCTATACTGTAGCCAGTCAGCAGGGGGAGCTCTAAGTCTTTTGGCTTCACAGTGAATGAACACTTATGGCGTCCATAATACGCAGCCTGTAGTTTCCTCCCATTTAACCCTTAATAGTCCCACTGCCACTTCATGTAAAATAAATACGTCCCACTGTTTGATATTTGAAACATAAAATGAAAACAAAACCACAAGCTTCCCAAAGATGCTAAGTAATTGTAATTATAATCTTCACCTCATGAATATATTTTAAACATCCTTGTTAGCAGCAAATCTCTGTTAGCCGCCTTGAGCTGTTTCCATGCCTGATCGCTCAGCGCTCTCGACAGCTGTCTCTTCAGCGAACGCTGTGCGACTCACCTCCACCTGCATTCATACCGAAGCTGGAGGACGGAGGCATGATTGAGTGTGTGATCACAAAGTTAACCTGGTGTACCTGCAGGTTCTGTCAGACAGATGTTATTTCACTCCTGGATGAACACAGAAATGATGGAGCTTAAACAGACAGTTCTATATTTATATGGATGAGATGAACTGAATGTATTATTTGAAGGTTTCAGCACGGAGAGCGAGCTGTGACTTGTTTAGGACACTGTAAAATATAAAGTATTTAATAGGTGTATCAGTGGTTTTCACAAACTTTAACTTTTAGTGTCCAGCCTGTTCTCACTTAAAGTCATTAAATACAACCACCTGGCTCAAAGTCTTAAAAGTTAAAGCTGTTGGTAGCACCAGGGCACTTTATTGATGCAACGTTCTGCACTGGGTTAGCCGAGCAGAGAGAGAAAACATAATGACCACTAACAGAAGAGTCATTGAGCTTTCCATGACCATAAGTGTCCACCTCAAAGCAACACAAGTCCATTCTGTTGTGGACTGTACCCCCCTGAGGGATCTTTGTGGTTTTAAGTAATTTCAGTGCATGTTATGGTTCCCAGCTACGTTGCTTCTGTGCACGCCTCGGCTGCACCAGGACAATGTGTCAGCGTCCATCGAGGCGGTCTTTTGGCTTCACACCTGACGATGGGTGGAAATGACGGCATGCTGTCCATTCTTTATACGGTCAATGAGTCGAAGGCATGGAAACAGAGTGTTGGAGCGAAGCTGTTCCGCCTTTGATCCGCTGTCAGAAGTAACATCAGGGGTTGAATAGGGGGGAGGACTGTAGCTTCAGAGCTGTCAGGCCAGAACAGCGTTAAGTGTGTGTGGGTGACACTATATGTTCCTATGTTGTGTCTCATGCTTCCTGAACACTTATGGCATTGTAAGATCACACACTGCGACACCACTAGAGTAGTGATGTTGGAACTTTGTTCAAATTGCAATGTTTAAGCAGCAAAGGAATCCCAAAGTCACTCAAGTTCAAAGTCTCTGTATAATGTGCACGATTCCCGCCTCGTCAAACAAACTTTGATTTCCTGTGATCCTCAATTTAAAAGAAACACAGGTTTTCAACACTTTCTCTTTGAAATGTTGTTCTTGAAAGAGAAGTTTGACGAGTTTCTAAACATTAATTAAGCTTTACAGAGACAAACGAGGCACCTTACATCAAAATACTAATTAGACCTCTTTGAAAAACATTTCTCTCCAATGAAAACCTCCTGTCATGCCTTTGTATGTAATTTACCTTCCTTTTATCCCATGGAACACCAAACATACATACAACTTTAGACGCTGATGATAACATTGCCATGAGTCAGAAACCACCTATTAATTGGTCTTTAGTTTAATTTGTTGACGATAATTATGGTGTCTGAACCCTTTGATGGAGGAAAGTAAACATTTTGTTTTTGAAATGCATTCATCCTTTCTATTTTAACATTTGGCAGCTGCTGGTAATCAAACGAATAAAAGCTGACAGATCTGACATCATGACAGGCTGACAAAAAAAGAATCGCTGAAACAAAACATCTGCGGTTCACTGCCCTCTGCGAGTGTGATTTGGATGTTAATGTGCGCGAGTGTGCAGCCCATCAGCACATTCCTCACGCTTACGCCGTCTATGCCCGCCAACACGGGGAAGCTCCACATAAACAGGCAAATGCCACGAGCCTCTAAATGTCAATTAACTGTGATTCATCTCTTTGGTGCATCGGGAACGAAGCAAAGTGTTGCCATTCATTTAACCGCCTCCCCTCTTTGACTTTCCATTTGTGTTGGGCTGTAGCTCCAGTCCTCGGCGATGTACGGCGAGAGCAGCAGCAGCAGCGGCAGAGTGAGCTGTAAATTGTCTGATCAGTGAGGTTACGAGCAAATAATGGAGAAGGCTGAAAAAATAAAGGGTCGTTGTGGTGAACTGACACCAATTTACCAGACAGAAGGACAAGTGAATGCGTGAAACACCTCGTTTGGAAAAATAAAGAGCAGAACGCAGGCAACGTTTCTATGAGATTTAAACTTTCACCTCGACTCTCACAAAGGAGACAATGTGCTTCAGGAAAGTTTAGCAAATACACAAAACTGGAATTGAATCTGGATCAAAAGGCAAAGGGAGAATGTAGATATTCATATTTTCTTGTTACTGAACCTTGAATGTCATCCCCGGGATTCTCAATAGATGATAGAAGAAAGATCCATTGTGTCCTTTTATCTAGGTTATATGTCTGTACAAAGAAAGAAAGTAAGTGTTAGTATCTGTATTTAATGATACCACTTATTTTATTCATATGTACACCAATCAGCCATAACATTACCACCTCTACAGGTGATGTGAATAACATGGTTATCTCTTTGCTGAGGCACCCGTAAAGAGCAGAGATATGTTAGGAAGTAGGAGAACATTTTTATGTTTTGGAGGCAGAACAATTGGTAAGCATTTGAGCGACTTAGAGGAGGGTTAGATTGAATCAGAGCATCTCCATAACTCAAGCTTTAGTGGGGTGCTCCTGGATGGCAGTGGGCAGTACCTACCAGGCATGTGCGTGTTTAGTCGATTACAAGATTGAACTTTGTCACCCTTGCTAGTTGGCACCAGAACTACCAGACGGTTAAGCAAGTAATTCATATTTTAAGTACCGGCTACTCAGAACCTGAACATCCATTTAAACAACCGGGACATGAGTCTCTTTGGAACATCTCTTGGACCAACCAAAAGGGAAAACCGGTGAACCAGTGACAAGACATTTAAAGAGCTTGAATTTAGCTTTTAGAAGCAGTTGTTATTTCAAATTTGTGTGGCTGACCTGATGCCAATGTTGATGTCTTTCAACGGTGGACCTTTTATCTCCTCAGAAAGCTGGTCTTCTGCTGCTTTAATCACTGTAAACTCTCCTGAAGGAATCAATACGTTCAGGTGGGAATCGAGATCAACCCTTTAATGTCACTGACATTGAAAGCGTTTTTGAAAGCATATTGTCAAAAAGTGATGAGATACTGTAAAGCATATATAGAAGAACTCAAAACATAAAAGTTGAAGCTGATATCCGGACTAGTGTCAGGGTCAGCTTCCAGCCACAGTTTTTTTAAAGTTTGACTCAATCATGTCTTTTATTGAACTCTCCCTGTATCTTTCAAACCCTGAACACTTGGTTAGTAACGCAGCTTTGGTTAAAGGTCTGAAGGTCAGGCACTGTTATCAAATATCATTTTCTGTCTCTCTTTTGAGGCCTTTTTGTTCCTACATCCTACCAGCCGCTTCATGCAAAAGTCAGTCCCAGTTTACAATGGTGCATACAGATTTTTAATCCGCAGGGACAGACTTGTATTCCATTGAAACAGATATGTGGCTCTTTTTGTCTTGGCATATCACTGAAGGACCTCCTGACCAAAACAATGAGTGTCATTGATCATAACAGATTTGTCCAAAGTCTGACATGTTTCCAAAAAACATGTTTTGCTCAAAATTTTGAGATTAAAGTCAAAATTATGACTTTCTTTTAGAATTCTGAGAAAAAAAGTCTGATTTTTTTAAAACAGGTCAGACCTCTGAAAAAACTCTGAGAAACAATCAGAATTTTGAGAAAAGCCAGAATTCTGATTTGAACCTTTATTGTAAGAATTAAGTCAGAATTTTGAATGAGGTCTAACCCAAGAGCAGAAAAAAAATCAGTAGTCCTTATTCTCTTCTGTCCTGCTGTAACTTACTTATAGTATTGGTCTGTATCAAAGACCGTATGTATATTGTCTCAGTGACGTCACTCATTGGTTTCTAAAGCAGGATTTTGAAGCCCAAAGATGGGAGCTGTCATATTGCTGTCATCAGTGCTGACTCGGGCCGTTATCAATCAATCAAGCAATCAGTCAATCTTTATTTGTATAGCGCCAAATCACAACAAAAGTTATCTCAGGAAGCTTTTACAAACATAGGAAGTCTAGACCACTCTATGTCAAATTATGAAC